>NC_134828.1:97711297-98020963 GCF_004210375.1 Tachypleus tridentatus
CCAAGTATTTATCAAAAAAATACCATATTACAGACAAATCACCCGACGCTTCAAGAAGGTAAAGTGAAAGATCTATACAAACAAGAATCTGCTTGTCATCATTTCATAATTTCTTCCACACGATACTAACTTTAAATGTTTATCGATTATTTTGGAAATGTTTTGTTATTCTTTATACAAAGATTTGTATTGGTTGTTTCCTTGTCATAGTTGATATAAATTATAGAACTGTGTTTACGGTCTCTCTTTTTCTATGCATTAGTAAAAATTGAAAGGCTTGATGGAATAACTAAGTTGTTGACAACCACATTTAAATCAATACTTCAGGTAAATATAATTATTTTAGGCTACTTTTGTCAATCTGTACTAATCCCATTTTAAAAATAAGTACACAGAGATTAAAATAAAAATCGTCCTGAAATTCGGAAAAAAAATACTCCAGTATGAAAGACATAGTCTTTTTGTCTACGTAAATATGTTTCAAAGTTTCTGTTATTTGAGCTTAGGGTTTTATGCATAATAATTCTAGACTTCGCTGAACACAACGCTAAAACTTTTTTTTTTTTAATCTGTCAAGGAATAAATGAGGCTAATCATAGCATTGATTAGGCTTAATAGAAAGAGATGATATATACGTACCCTCTAGCTGTCAAATGACGCATTTAGTTATGATAAAACTATATTTTCTTCTCATTTACAGACTTCTTTTCTGGACATCACTAGTGTAAGATTAAAAATATTTGAAATGAATCACATAAAAACCCTGATGCACAGAAACAACATTTTGAAGAGCGAAAAATTTAACTTCTTTCAAAGGTAACGTTATGTTTTAAGGGCAAAAACAAAATGAATTGGTTTCCCTAAATTATTCAACATACTTAAGTTTGTTTTGTCATTTATGAAAATATATCAATAAATAACAATTTAAAGGGAATTTGTTTCAATGGTAGTCTCAATTTCTTATAAATAGTTTTGAAAATTTCATTACCTCTCTGAAATACCTTGAAATGTTGATGAGTCATTCCTTATGTTTTACAACGCCAAAATCAGTTGTTCGTGTGTAAATATAGTATGTTTTATATGGAGTGGTCAAACTACTTACATATCGTCATGTTCAGTAACGTTATTATTGAACGAAATAACTGGCTGAAAATAGACAAACTTGTTGAATTGTGCATTGATAGCTCGTTAACTGACTAGTAACTCACAGATTCAGATTTACTTTAACTTATTAACAAACTCGAAAATCAATAGTACATTAAAATGGTCTCAGAAATCAATGATATTCTCTGGATTAATTTGTACTGTACTGTTCAAACTGTTCTAAACCTTAAAGAAAATTACATACGTTAAACCACGCGTAATAGTAAACGTCCCCACAAACAATAAAAAAAACGTTCAAATTGAAAACACAGCCTGCAAAACTATAACAATGTTTCTGTACTTTGTTAGTTCAGATACGACCAAAAAAGTAACAGTGTAATCCGTTGTCTGTTACATAAATATTATAAAGATCTTCAAGCCGTAAGAAAGACTGCATTTATAATTAGCAAACAGATTTCAATAAACTCTCATCTACCGTAAAGTATAGCAATGAAACAACCATTACTTCAGCTTATGCCTTTCCTTGCTAAGTTTAGTACTCACATATACATGCCACTTAGCCAAGAAAACATAACACAGTTGATTTAAGATTTTTTTCTACAATGAATAGCATAGATTATAGATGTTAAACTGTCTACTTTGCAGATTAACTGTACTTACAAATACAAAACTTTGCAAAAGATAAATGCACTAAGCCTAGAAAAACTTGTTCAAAGAGCCTAAATTATAATCACAAGTTCGAGTAGATGTCCTGCAGATATAGAACGTTCAAAGTTTCATGTTTTACATGAATGATTAAGTGTACATGATAACACAATCCACGAATTTATGTTTAAGCAAAACTTTTAATTTGTGTCCTCTAGGCCACCGAAGACAGACGATTCAGAATGAACTGATGTCTTTTCAACAGAGGCAGTGATATGGGGGCTTCCTAGGGTTAAGGCTGCCCGAAAACGTGCCTTAGTCTCCCCTGTTGACTCTGCACCCAGTGAACAGGCTTACTGATAAAACTAGTTTATTTCATAAATGCTATATTATCTGTGCCTATAAGATGTACATTGTATTCCTCTCAATTTTTTTTGTCGCTCACCTAAAACTGCCCCTTCCCCCATGAAAATACCTGCTTTAAAATCAATGTTATCTGGATCCACTTCCCTAAATTTTCAAAGTCATCTATTCTTGCAAAGAAAAAAAAATTCTCAGATTATATCAACCAACAAACAGAGAAGGCTTAAAGTCTGAACGAATCTAATTTCTATAGCTTTATTTAGGGTGTTCGGAAAGTCACTGTGCAGTTTTGAAAACAGCGAGATAACAGCATTCACTCAGTCTATTTCAAGCCAGCAACTGATAGCGGTGTTTAGAAACAAAATAAGAAGGATCCAAGCCTGTATTGATGCCAACGGAGGTCACTTTCAACATTGTTTATAATTGTCATTCATATTTACCTCCTGTATTCTGCATTGAAACATGTCTGTTAATAAATATATAAGTGCACAATGACTTTCCGAACACCCTGTATAATCGTTGTTTGTGCACATGAGCTTGGTGCAGTTATGGAAACTAAAATATTTGCCCTATAATTTCAACATTTTGGTTTTCTATGTTTGTTTTGAATTAAACACAAAGCTACACAATGGACTATCTCTGCTCCGCCCACTACGGGTATCGAAACCCAGATTTTAGCGGTGTGAGTCTGCCGGCATACCGCTGTGCCACTGGGTGGACTCAACAATTTGGCTACCAAAGTATACTATAATTAAAAAAACAAATTAATAAGTTTTAATATATACTTACAAATGTGAAAGAAGATTATTTATTACTACAATTGAGATCGTGACCACAAGAGGACACATATTCTGATTTGGCATAATTTCACTAAAACATATAAACATCAAGATAATAACATTATAAACTTTAAAATTCTATTTTTTTATTGCAAACCATATATAATTATAAAAACCATAGAATTTCCTAATGTTTTTTCAAGATGCTTTCTATAATCGTGGTTAACAAGAATAATATTTTTTGTTTTGTTTTTTAAAAGAAATATAATTTGAAATTGTGCAAATGTATAGCCTATTCATAGCCTTGTTTATAATCGTCACTATTCACTTTGTTTGATTATTGTATATTAATCGTGTAATCTAAAATTAAAATGGTAAAAATCAATGTTTTCAACGTAAAAAGGAAAGTCATATTAAGTCTCTATGTTAATCATTTAATTTTTGTGCATGACACAGCTCTGTTGGTATAGGTATTAACACTTTTACTGATGAGGAGAGAAAACATTTTAACCTTCCTATGTCATCTTTAGGTTAAGAAAGAAAAGAGTTTGCAAGTGACCATTGCCGAATACATGTCTTCGGGACGAAAGTATAAACGGGTACGGGATTGTAAGGGGCGTTGCAGGTGGATGTCAGGTTATTAAATAGTATAGGGACAATCCTGTACCCGTTTATACTCTCGTCCCTAAGACATGGGTTTGGTAACGGTCACTTGCAAACTCTCTCTTTCTTAACCTGAAGGTGACCTAGGAAGATCGAAACGTTGTTCTCTGCTTATTAATGAAAGTGTTAATACCCATATCAACCGTTCTGAGATATATTTTTATTTCAAGTGGGTTTATTGTCATCAAGAATGACACAGCTCTGTTTTCGTAAGAATATTAACTTCACTCAGCTCATTTTCTAAAGAACGTGAGGGGTTAGAAAGGATATAAATTTAAATAAAAAACACATATGTTAACTTAAAACTTCTTTTTGATAGGCCCAGCATGGCCAAGCGATTTTAGGCGTGCGACTCGTAATCTGAGGGTCGCGGGTTCGCATCCCCGTCGCGCCAAACATGCTCGCCATTTCAGCCGTGAGGGCGTTATAATGTGACGGTCAATCCCACTATTCGTTAGTAAAAGAGTACGCCAAGAGTTGGCGGTGGGTGGTGATGACTAGCTGCCTTCCCTCTAGTCTTACACTACTAAATTAGGGACGGCTAGCACAGATAGCCCTCGAGTAGCTTTGTGCGAAATTCAAAAACAAAGAAGAAACTACTATCGTCAGACTGTGTCCGTTAAATTTTCGAATTATTTATTTCGTTTGTATTAAAGCTAAGTTAAAAAGCATAATATTTCTAAATATGAGCAATTACACAAATCTGCGCACATTATAGATCTCACAAATTTGCCTCAAGAAAAAAAAAAGATTGACTACATCAAGGACTTGGACTTTCTATCACTAACTGTATGCGAACTATTTATTAACATGTTTTAAAGATCGTAGATAAAGTAAAAATAATGTTTATTTTGTTCTCTGTGCTTAACCGTTTTTACTTTCTGAATGTTGACCGTTTTTATCACACTGTTTACTGTCTTAATAAATAGTTTTTGAAGCTAGAAACCCTTTACAGTCATGTTAAACTGAAACATCGGATGGACTGAAATATAAACTGTGGAATCATGCATGAAATTAGGAACCGGAAGTCAGGGTTAGCCCTGTGGTATTATGAATTTCGGAATGGGCAAGCCAAGTTCGAATTTGTGCGGTACACAAGATATTCCCCACACTAACGTTACAGTTACGTTATAAGAGTAAGTTACAATTCCTTAATTGGGGTAAGGGTACTGCTGACCAGCTGTCTTTTCTTTAGCAATAGTTCTAAATCATGGATTAATAAATAGCCTTAGTAGCGTTGCCATAAATACAAATTACAATTACTAAGAACCGGTTACGAAAGTGTAGTGGCCCAAGGTGAAATGTCTACATTATAAGCATTATTCACTTGGCTATACCAAAATAAAATTAAATGTCCATGATGAAATACGAAAGGAAGTATACGTTATTATACTTAAAGCCTGATAGCATATATAACTGAACGTACTTTTCATTACTTATACAGAACAAGTTAGGTTATTGAACCACCCTGAATGAGCATGTATGATAGATTAGCTTACATGTGACTTGTGCACTTAAAGAATTCCACTTTATCACTAATCACCAATGATATTCTGTCACACAGAGTCTTATCAATGAACTCTGATATGAACTCTTGTTGAATAGTTTCCTTGTTTTAATGAGCATTGTTACTAATTAAAAATGTTTATAAAAATGGTATACTTCCCACGAGTTTACGTTTCCCTTAAGCCAGTACAATAAGTCTGTTAAACAACTACGTCATTTAAAACGTCATATTTGTTATCACATCTGACAAATGTGTGTGTGACATGATCATTAACCTCATGGAATTTGGCTAAAGCTAACAGGTCATGGTTATCAGTTCTCTTCAATTAACACAGTGCTTGTCTTAATAAAAAACAATTTTATTTGTTATTAGAGGTAGAGCTAATCTTACAAATAAGTTTCTGTTCTAGCTAGTAGTTAAGGTAATTCTTTGAAAGGAAATCTAACTTTCTTTCAGATAAATTATTATCTAAGAATATTTTGAATATAAAGCTTACTTAAGCCGCATGAATATATATGTCGTTTTTAAATTTTCTACTTTTTATTTCATTTTGCAAACTATAATTCAATAAGCGCATCATTTTGACTTAACTGTTTGTTTATTTTAAATTATATTGTATTAAACACGTATTTATTCAATATTAAGAATGCGATTTCTGAAATGAGTGACAAGAATCATTGTGCTTCTGTCAATTCATTAAAGTTTAGCATCAGTTAACTGAAACCCTCACAAATTATTGCAGACACATAAAGAAATTCTACGTTTGTTGAACTTTACTAAAATCTTTATAACTTATCTTGTATACGTCAGAAGGCTTTAAACGTCATAACACGAAATCTGTCTAATCAAGTAAAAAACATGGCCCAGCATGGCCAGGTGATTTGGGTGCTCGACTAGTAATTTGAGGATCGCAGGTTCGAATCCTCGTCCCACCAGACATGCTCGCCTTTTCAGCCGTGGGGGCGTTATAATGAGAAGATTAATCCCACTATTCATTAGTAAAAGAATAGCCCAAGAGTTGGAGGTGGGTGGTGATTACTAGCTGCCTTCCGTCTAGTCTTAAATTAAAGACGACTAGCGCAGATTGCCCTCGTGTAGCTTTGTGCCAAATTCAGAAACAAACAAATAAGGATAAAACATAAGCTTAAGTTTATAAGCAAAAAATATTAAGAAGCATTATATACATATCATTACAGTGAATTACTTTAATGTCTGTTTCGCTGTCTTGAGAATAAACATTATGAACAAAGAAAAAACTTTTGTTTTTACCCACAAAGTTGAAAAATTCGCAAACAGTTTATGATTTCCGTGGACATAGCGCAAAATATCGTATTTGTTCGTTTATTTGTTTTGAATTTGTTTTGTTGCAGGAAAACTGTCTTCGCTAAACGTCCCTAATTTAGCAGTGTAAGACTAGAGGGAAAGCAGATATTCATAACCATCCACCATTAACTCAGAGGTTACACCGTTACTAATGAACATTGAGATTGACCTCCTTTTATAACACCTAAACAGCTAAAAGAGTGAAGATGTTTGGTGAGACAGGGATTCAAACCCGCGACCTTTAGATTACTATTTGAACGCTCTAATCACCTAGTCTTTGTTCGTTTAACTTCGTGATATGAACACTTATGGTTGAATTTACTTTCGATTTCAATTAAAGAAGCGAATCGAATTAAAGGGCACTGTTCCTTAACGTGTCGATAGAGTGTATGAAAGATTACAATTGTGCTTTAGCGAAGGTAAATTGAATTGCTTGTTTGTTTCTTAATTTCGCGCAAAGCTACTCAAGGGCTATCTGCGATAGTCGTCCCTAATTTAGTAGTATAAAACTAGAGAAAAGGCAAGCTAGTCATCACCACCCACCGCCAACTCTTGAGCTACTCTTTTACCAACGAAGATCGACCGTACATTATATCGCCCCCACAGCTGAAAGGGCGAGCATGTTTGATGTGATGGGGATTCGGACCCCCGACCCTCAGATTATGAGTCGAACGCCTTAACCCACCTGGCCATGTCGGGCAAGGTAAATTGAAACATCTTCAGAACATTGTCTTAGACTCTTGTATCACTCTTTATCGTTGATTTAACTGATGGAATACGTTGTAACATAAAAGCAGAGTAAGTAAATAGTTTTTAATTACTTGTAAATGATTATTTTTTATTATCAAAATACTTCTTAATGTTAAAATGTAACTTTACAACTGCAATAACTCAAATTTATTTATGTATGTACTTTTATTTTCTGTGTGGCTTCAAGCAGTAATTGTCTTTTATTGCGTGTTAACAAAAATGCAAGGTTTTAATCATGGTTCATCAAAAGGGGCGTGAAAACATAAAACTGAACTCATTCAAACAACTACTATAATTCTTGACACAAAAATTAGTTCCTACGGCACTTCCGGCCATTAATACCCAGAAAGGTATGTTTTGAAATAAAATTATGTATCGATTTAGGTGCGCGAGAAATAACAACAACAATAAAAAAGAAATATTAAAAAATATTAAGATAATGTAAATTACTCGCTTGTCTGCCTCAGAAGACTAGTTTTCTTTGAAATCGCCGTTCACTGTTCCAATTGCATGCATGAGTACAGAGACTTCAGGATTGTTTCTACGCACGATCAAGACATGAAACACGTTACTAGGTAATGATATTCCTATTATGGTGGAATTTTTTCTAAAAAATTGCTACATTTTAAATCTGTTCATGTATTATCACAGAAAAGCTGAAGGAAACATGATAATACTTGACAGCGTAAATAAGTGTGCAATTCGAAATTTTGTAGATTGTCTTCGCATACGTAACAGACCCATCGTTGAAAAGGTTTCAAATCTTAATCTGAAATCATGTAAAACATTTTCTGATGATGTTTTTGCTTCAGCTCGTAGTATTTAGCTCCCAGTAGATGCACTCTTCTTTAGATTCTTTTAAGGATCACACTTGGTTGACTTTCCAAATTACAAAGATAAATGTGACAATAAAGAGTTAATGAGTTATAAAAATACTGCTACCGTTTCTAACTTTTCAAATATTTCGAAAACGTATATACAAAGATATTTCCGACATGGCTAGATGGTTAGGAAACTCGACTCGTAATCTTAGGGTCATGGGTTCGAGTCTCTGTCACACTAAAACATGCTCATGTTCGCCATTTCAACCGTTCGGGCGTATGATGAGATGGACAATCTTATTATTTTTTGGTGAAAGAGTAGCGGAAGAGTTGGCCGTGGGTGGTGATGACCAGTTACCTTCCCCCTAGTCTTATACAACTAAAGTAGGGCGGCTAGCAAAGTTAGTTTTCATGTGGTTTTGCGTGAAAGTCAACGAACAAAGAGATAAACAATCCAAAAGTAAGAGCTTTTAGAACTCCGATAGTTTTATCAACTTAATGGATTAGGATGATCCAATGTTTCACATATGAGAGACGTGATTGTGGGAGAATAAAACACTGGTGGATCGTAATTGTTTCTTATGTGATTTAGTAAAATGAAATTTCCCTATTCAAGTTTATTTGTGAACCCATTTGTTTTTATGCATAAATATGAAATTTAATGTATGATTAATAATGAGTGGGCGGGCAGAATAAAATCATTTATGAAGTAAATTACGGCTCACGAAGCCGCTAGTTTCATCATATGCAGAAATATATCATGATACAAATACACATTTTATTATATGGAACTTGCGATGCATATATTCTCAAAACTCGAATTTCGGAAACTACCACACCGATCATCACCAGTCATAACTGGGTAATATTTTTACAAGTAAACAGTATTTTATGGTGTGATTATAGCTTATTTTTTACAACTAAAATTTCAATAAAATCATGTTCTCATATGAATGGTAAACATCACTAATGTCAAGTATGAGTATATTGTTGTAGAGCTATCAGACAATTCTGGAAAAGGCCGCAGGTCCAATAGCCTTCTGTGTTTCTGCTAGCAGATTTAATGATCAAACAAAGAAATGGTTTCTGGTGGATTTAATTTTGTTACAGCGCTCAAAGTACACGCACAAAATTAGCATAAAATATTTTAAATAATTCCGTATAACTCTTAACTTGAAGTTATAGAACGTCAGTTTCAGATATAAACGAAACGTATAAGTAAATAAATACAAGTCCGCAAACATCAGAGATTCTTAGAATTTGTACGCTGAGCGAAATAAGCCGAACGCAACCTCCAGGAAAGATACTGACACAATCGTTTCATTTCAAAATAAACAAGACTTAAAATTTTAAAATGAGTTTCTATTATCTTCCTACAGCAACTTATAAAACTTTATTGAATTTCGTAGAAACTACACTTAATTCCAAGTTTTGCAAGAACATTCGAGAATGTCATACCCCTTACGTCAAAAAGCTGGACATGTTATTCAGGGAAAAAAAAAGATGAACCGAGTGAAATATCTCGATCCCTATGTATGTTTAGCACGCTGAATGTCGTGGGTCAAGTGCGGCACAATAGTCAGGCCCGGCATGGCCGAGCGCGTAAGGCGCGCGACTCATAATCCGAGGGTCGCGGGTTCGCGCCCGCGTCGCGCTAAACATGCTTGCCCTCCCAGCCGTGGGGGTGTATAATGTGACGGTCAATCCCACTATTCGTTGGTAAAAGAGTAGCCCAAGAGTTGGCGGTGGGTGGTGATGACTAGCTGCCTTCCCTCTAGTCTTACACTGCTAAATTAGGGACGGCTAGCACAGATAGCCCTCGAGTAGCTTTGTGCGAAATTCCAAAACAAACAAACAAACACAATAGTCGACGTGTTGCACTACGGATCTGTGGGTCCAATTTTTACATAATATAATGTATATAATGCTTCTTTTCACTTTTGAAGTAATGGAATCGCAAATAGCGGTGATGTTTGTTTGTTATTGTCAGCATTACATATGATGAAGAAATAGAAATTTCATGAAGAAATATAGAGTAAAATAAGGGTTACGTGAGAAGGGGGAGAGAGATAATAGTCGCCCAGCTACGAATGTTTATTTCAAATGGGAGTTTTTCATTTTAAATGAAAGGTCGGGAGGGATTCCGTGAAAACGGGATTTTTTTCCTCCCGTCGGGAGTATCACTTATATGGTAGTATATTGTGGATGTGTTATAAGAAAGACGGTGAAACCCTACTATTCGTTCAGATAAGAGCAGTTCAGGAGTTGGCAGTGGCTACTGTTGACGAGCTGCCTTCCCTCCAGTCTGTCACTTCAAAGCTAGAAACGGCAAAGTCAAAAGACAAGAAAGACGATTGTACTGGCTATATATAATAACAGACCAACAGTGAGTGACCACCTAAGGGCAGGATTTAACTTAATTTACCGAAAGGCACAATGTGTTCACATATAACGTAGCTCTTTCCTTCTGACAAGCTCCAATAGAATTTTAGAAAAATTACCAAAAAAACGTTACTTATGAACAAGTTCATGATTACGAAACATTTAGGTCATCCTAAATAAAACAGAAAATATCTTATTGTTTCAGTTTCGGAGAAACGGGCCTAAATGGTCACTAAGTGTGTGTGTTTTTCTTATTGCTAAGCCACATCAGGCTATCTGCTGAGTCCACCGATAAATAATTTGTAATGCCCAGCACGGCCAGATGGTTAGGGCACTCGACTCGTAATCCGAGGGTTGAGGGTTAAAATCCCCGTCACACCAAACATGCTCACCCTTTTAGCCGTGAGGACAATATAATGTGACGATCATTTCCACTATTCGTTGGTATAAGAGTGGTCTAAGAGTTGGCGGTGGGTGGTGGTAACTAGTTGCTTTCCCTCTAGACTTACACTGCTAAATTAGGGACGACTAGTCCTTGTGTAGCTTTGAGCGAAATTCAAAAACAAACAAACAAACAAAAATAACTTCTAAATTGAGTTAATTATAATATGGTATAAAAGCAGAACTCTAAAAAAGCCATAAATTGAAACATACCTACACAGTCTTTTTTTTTTTTTCTAATGCAACCTTAGAACATAAAGCCCTTCTCATGGCAGAGGATTCGAGCACAAGATATACTTTGAATAAGAAGAAAAGTATTTTCAATTTAATGAGCTAATGCACACAGTTTCATAAGTAACTTTGTACATTATTAAAAATATTCGCCTAATTAATAAGGTATTTTTATTTTATATGTAATTGTTATTATATAGGTTGCAAGTGTTTCCAGATGCATAGCTTAATATATTTTTAACTACTTTTTGTAATAATAATTATTATTATTATTGAGTTTTTAATTACGTTATTTAAACTTCATTATATATTTAACTTTTGGATATATATTTTTTAAAACAAGAATTAAAACTAACATTGTTGCATCTCATTTTTAACGACAATGTTAGGGTCAAGGGTCAAAAGGAAGTTCTTTGAGGACTGTGTGTGTGTGTGTTCTTCTTATAGCAAAGCCACAAAGGGCTATCTGCTCAGCCAACCGAGGAGAATCGAACCCCTGATTTTAGCGTTGTCTTTGAGGACATGTTAATGAAGTCCCAAATGCTGTTGAAATATCGTAAACGAGAAAATAATACATAATGGTTTTCATATACACGTAATCTAGTTGATTATGGAGTCTGTCCGGAAATAATACAGCCACACGCCCAAAGACATATAGGTAAAGGACTTCATATCTATTTATAGCTATTAGGTAATAATTTGATAGGTTTCTGATTTGGGGTCTTCTCTAGCCTTGTCCTGACATCCACCTGACCTATGGCGCTAACACCCATTGGGTGACAAAGTATCTGGGCATCTTAACTCACTATCTAGTTGTAGTTAGTTAGTTCGAATAAAAATATCAGACAGAGGTTCATACACTGACATTAGATAATAAATTGGAGATGAAAATCTTGAATTAGAAAAAGTGTTGTGAGGAGTAAAGAGAGAACAATTGAGAACCATGGTTCCTGATTCTTAGAACTGAACTGAGTTAAGACTAACTTGCACTATAATTTTAATAAAGATACATTTCCTTTCTAATTTATGAAAGAACTACAGATATAATATTTATTAATATAGTGGCAATGCTTAAATATTTGAAAGAGAAGATTAATTTCTGCAAAATTATATCTTGTATAAACTGTTAAGTTACATAAATATTAGATCAGAAGACTTTTCTTGTTATTCATGGTATTCATTTATAGGTGAATAAAACGTACAAGCTTATCAGTAACTACTTCTTCACACATCCCCAAAAAAGGGTAATTCATTAACTTCAAAAAATCAAATATGTTGCGTTTTCGAAAAGTCAAAACTCTTTTTGAGAGGTGATATGTATACACAGGAAACCAAACTCTCACGTGACATCTACATGTATATATTTTGTGTCGTGGTTTCTAGTGTATCCTTTCAAGCGTAGTTTAGCCGTTGTACATAGGATATTTATTATGCACATGCCGTACATAGGAGCATTCGAAAACAAAAAAGTATGGATCAACTAAGTACCCCATGATCATCCAAAAAAACATGTAACAAGTCATATCCCAACTGCGACAAGATAAGTGTCACTTCTTGTGGCAAGTGAAAATACACGAAAATGAGGGTCAGTCGCGAAAGTCATCTATGTAATCCATGATCTCCGTCTGGAGAAATGTTACAACATACGTGAGCATAATTTCTTTCTAGCACATATCTCTCCCCAACAGTTCCGTACAGCGTGTTTTTATTCCTCGCTGCAAAGAATCTTGTAACACAGAAGCCATCGTACCTGTGACTGGATTAAAACAATAGCAGCTTACAAGATTGTAATAAAATTGTTGTTCAGTGGTTTTCTATGACATTAACCATCAAGGTTAGAATTTTTAAAAAAATTGTACCTCTAAAAGCGAGTTCCAAGTTTATTTCCTTTTGATTTTAACTACTTAAGTTAAAGTGAAAAACGTATTTGGTAGGATTTCTATCACAATTTTTTGAATAATTTTCCATATCCAAGTCCACTAAAATATCCATTTTGTCTCCCAACAGTCCACATTGACATTTTTCACAGAAATAGCTAGATTGTTTTTCGTACCTTTTACCAGCTTATTTTTAGTTTCGCGGGCTCATCCACGAGTGTAAAAACAATTCAATGGGCGGCACCTGTTTTCTTTAGTAATAGTTCAGTAGTAACGGAAAATGTGAGAAAATGATCATTACTACAATGCACCATTACTTCAAAGAGCTAGAGAATGAAATGAATATTCATACTACTCAATATAAAGAAATACCGGTCAGCCCGACTGACGCAGTCTGTAAACTTCTGTACAATTGAAATGTAGAAATGGGCACTCCGAAACTGTTGTTCTCGTATATTAACATGCTCATGGAACGCATGCAAGAAACGTTGTGTGATTTGTACATGAAAGCATAAGGATGATGTATTTTGCAATGAAAACTATGATGAAGAGCTATTGTTATGATTTACAGTCGTCAGATAGAGTACGACCAGGCGTGACGACATGGGCTGTAATGACATGATGTGTCTAAAAAATGTTATTGATGTGTATAATGTACTTAGCCTTTGCATATTGACAATAATGAGGCAATTATCTCCAATAACTTTATAACATAGTCATTCATTTTTATATATTTTCTGCACGAAATTTAAGAACATTTCTTGAGCTCTAACACCAACAAAATAATACTTACACCAATAAACGTTCTTCAGCTTTTGTTGATTTTCTAAGTAATGAAAATAATATTTTAATTATTTGTTGTTCATTAGTCGTGTGTCCTCCCCTAAGACAGCGGCATTGTTTCGGATTTGCACTGTTTAAATCAGGGTTCGATTCCACTCGGTGGAACCAGTAGATATCCAAATGTGGCCTTGTTGTAAACACAAATATACATTGGTTGTACATACTGTTATTGAAAAATGTAATGGCGGGATTAACGTTATGTCTTTGTGGAAACAAACAGAATGAATGTTATTATCATTCTTCAATTGCTTGAGGTATGCAACGGTTGAACGGACATGTCATAGAGAAACTTTTGTACATGTGACTTATGCCCTTTTTCCAAAAAGAAAACATTCTTGATAATGTTGCATGCTGTTGCATGTGGTATGTAAACAGATTTTTCCATTGGCCTTTGTATTCGTAGATTCTCAACCGTTACAATATGCCGCATTTTGCTCATCATAATTTGTGCGCGAATCATTAGAAGCCTCTTTCTGGATGTTTCTGGTTCCCCTAATTGATCCAAATTCTTTTGTTTTACAAGGTCATTACGTACAGTGGATGCCTTTCTTTAGGAAATAATGAATACCAATCTGAACAGCTTTTTATAACACTATGTAACATAAATTTTGTTCCTGGATAGTATGTGTTATTTCTTAATTGCTTATGTTGTAAAAGTACAGAAAATGGCCATAATTCCCTTCAAACTTTGCTTTTTTAACCTATTTTCTATGTAAAAATGGGCAAATTTACACATTTTCATTCACATAAGGTCTGAAAAAACAACATATGAATAAAGATTTACATGTATTTATACTAAAGTTATACAAGAATGTTTAGAAGTGAGAAGTTTCTCGAGATTTGCGACTGTAATGTAAATCACCTTCACGTATTAGGCACCAAATATAGTCTCCCATCATGTTTTCATCATACACTCCCAGGTCACAAAAACAAAGTTTGAAGAGAAAAATAGGTATTTTCCATTTACTTTAGGCATAAGCAATTGAGAAAAAAACACTTTCTGCTCAGGAACAAGAAAAAGTAAACATTTTGTTACATAGTGTAATTTCAATATATGAATAGTTTACATTGCAGTGGGCTCTTAAATATACTCTTGAAAAAAGCGATAAATGGAAATTCCAATTGTATCAAAATGTTGTCACTTATTAGATTAATTGACAGCATTAACTTGGGAGGTGAATAGGCAAACGACATTTCGCGAGGGTTGTCTTTACGCCCTCCCACGTACGCGCTAGAGCCTGCCCTGCTCACGTGCAACGCATAGCCCTGTCTTGCTTATGACGTCAAAGAATCAAGCTACTTCAAAAACCATAGTATTAAAACAAGCACCTTGTTGCATTTGTACAATAATCATACCAAAGCCTTCATGTTTTGATATGAAACTGGGTTATAATGAGTGAGTAAATTAGTTAGTTAACGATTTTGAAAACAAAATGGAGAAAAATTAATTTAGAATTTCTTTACCTTATAGAAAAGCATTAATGATGACACTGACAACCGCGACAATTTACGTATTTCTAAAAGTCTAGACTATGTCTTGTTTTTGTAAGCCACAGTTTACTAAGATTCCGATCACTCATAGGTTTCTTGGGTGGCGATCGATGCCAAAGATAAGAATTTTAAACATTTCTTTGTAGCCCAAGGAAACCTTAAAAACCAATTTTTCATTGGGTTATCATGTACAAATCGTTCTCGTTAAAGGAAGTCACAAATACCGCAGGCTTACTTACATTTGTTGCCAGTACTAATCATATATAATCAATCAAACGTTTTAGATAAAGAACATGGGAACAAGTAGTAACAATCGTTGAAAACAAAAACCCGTCGAAGTTATTCAAAAACAAACAATACTCACAATACCAGCGAAGTATTTGCCATGCAGAGGGAAGGTATTCAAAAAAATGTGAATCTTTTCGACTATACAAATGTTTTAAGCGATTTACCTAAGCCTAAATTGGCCCTTTTAGACTTTTAGAATATCGAGGTGGTCGTTCAGCCTCCCAGCTACCCCTCCAATATGAAGTATGACTTATAATATTCAGCTGAAGGGAGAATTTTTCCATACTTAACGAAATTCGCCACAATAAATAAGAAAATTGACTTGCAACGGATTAAAGCAAAACCCAAGTTATGTAAAGCTTATGTCTAAACAATACATAGATTCTAGTTACTTATAATATACTGCTCACTCTAAACGTTTGTAATATGCTTTAACTGAGTATGCCTAAATTACTGGATGTCATTTGTTTTAATGTAACACATATATTTTGGTGTAAAGAAAAAAGCCATCTGGTAAGTCAACAGTACGTTTTAGGGCTAATAACGTTAAAAATCAGGTTTCTATACATGCGATGGGCGGAGTACAATCATACCATTGTATAGCTTTGAGCTTAACAGCAAACCACCAGATGATTTTGAGTAGGAATAGGGACAAAATAAAGTTAAACAGCCGGTTTGTTTTTATAGCAATAAATAATTTAGAATGACAAGGAATAAAACGAGCATTTGTCTTATGTTCTGGGAATTTAAAATGTTAGGATAGAAACAATGATTAAAATGTTTGCGGTATGCTAATATATATATAAATAACAATCTGCTAATTTATCTATAAAAAGATGAATTACTGATTCATGTCTTTCAGTAAATTATACACTAAAAAAGATCTGTTTGTTTGTAATTAAACACAAGGCTACAAAATAGGCAGTCGGTGCTTTGCCCACCACGGGTACTGAAACTCGAATTTTAGCAGTGTGAGTCCGCATACATACCCCTATGCCAATGGGTGGGGGAAACGAACAAAGAATTAATTATGTTGTTACAAAGATATAAAAAATAATGCATAGATGGAATCAATTCTTAAGTATCTTAAATAATGAAAATTTTACATTAATAACGTTATCGGTTGTACATACGCAACATTTTAAGCTCTCCATTTACCAAATGGAGATTGTAATATTACATGCTTGGTCGGTTGAGGACGATACAGTTTTTCAAGTAATATTTATTCTAGTCATCTATAAATATACATATATATCAAAATCAGAGTGCAATCAAGATCTGTACGCGGTCATGCAATCAGATCATATAAATGAGTTTTTACTCGTGTAATATTATTTTAAAGAAATATTTCAATGCTTTAAGAATATGAATGGTTACGAATGGCTGACAACCGTAAATTAATTTTCCGTTAAGATAATTCTAAGCCTCGCTCGTTCTATGGCAAAAAAGTAACAAAAAGTCAAGTTGGAAAACCTCCTATTCAAAGGCACATAAACCCTGTTGAATATTTTGGGTTTGAAAAAAAGCTTACCAAATAGTATGGGCTCACATCCCGTAAAGCCAAGCTCTCTAATGAAAACCTCATGTATTTATCTTGTGTTGTTTTTTTTCCTGAGACCCAATAACAAATAATATTTGGAAACATCCTGAAGCAAATATGCCGAATTTTTAAAAACCACTTGATTCTAAGGAGAACAAAAATCTTATTGTTTAAAGAGCTTAGTAGCACTTGATTTCATATATATATATATAGAAGCCACGACATAAAATTAATATAAACATGTTTCTCTTATAACATATATATAAAAAAAAAACTATTCTCCTTAGACGTTCCTGTAAACATGAACTCTTATTCCCAGAATCTATCATTTTCAGAGGTTGAGTACATTACACTAAAATGATTTTGGAGACTCGCCACATCGTTACAGTCGACATAACTACGCCCGGTCATGCTGTAGCTGACGATCGTGAGTCTTGAAAATAACGCTGCAGTGTACGCCCCTCGTAAAAGGCTCCGTTTTGAGCCTTGTCATGTCCAAAGCACACCTCTCTTCCTCCCATTTTCCATAATACACCTAATAAACGAGGATGATGGTTTCCCAGCGTCCATGTTAACAGACCGATTGCAAATAATTTCTATCATAGGTGTCGCTTTCGGCGATTTGCATGGTATATTTCTTTTGAAATATCATAAACACCAGTTTAATTCTCCAACTACTTGAGGTATGTGAGAGTTGAACGTAGAAGTGTTGATTATCCAACTAGGTCCATGTGCAGATACCAGTGTTTATTATTAATGCAGGGAAAGTAATTTAAACTGCTGAAACACATTTATCTTATGGGTGATTTTTTTTCTGGTTCCATTTATAATAGTTCTTCAGTGGGACAGCGGTACGTCTTCGGATTTACAACGCTAAAAATCATGGGTTCGATTCCCCTCGGTGCACACAGCAGATACCCCGATGTGGCTTTTTACTAATAAGTAAATACATACAGACACATTTATAATAAAAATTCAGGAGTAGTTTTTACATGGTACATTTAGTTCAGAAAATAAATAAATAGAATGGCAGTCATAAAACAAATGAAAGGCATCAGCGCTTCCTGAAACGCTTAGTAAAATAGAAACATGCGGGCCTGGCATGGCCTAGCGCGTTAAGGCGTGCGCTTCGTAATCTGAGGGTCGCGGGTTCGCGCCCGAGTCGTGCCAAACATGCTCGCCCTCCCAGCCGTGGTGGCGTTATAATGTGACGGTCAATCCCACTATTCGTTGGTAAAAGAGTAGCCCAAGAGTTGGCGGTGGGTGATGATGACTAGCTGCCTTCCCTCTAGTCTTACACTGCTAAATTAGGGACGGCTAGAACAGATAGCCCTCGAGTAGCTTTGTGCGAAATTCCAAAAACAACAATAGAAACATCCATACGCAACAACTTTTGAATTGTAACTCTAACGTTTGTTAGGTCATAGTAAAAAATTATACATGCAAACATAATTATTAACGTCATTACAAAAAATCAGCTTTAAACTATCCAATTTACAAATCTACAAATTTCAGCCCAACAACTTTGCCCCTCCAGAGAACAAAAGATGGTTTTCCACTTCAAAACACAACACAAATATGTAGGCTATAAATGCAGCATAATAAAGTAACCCTACTCTTTGTGCGTTGTGTTAACCACAACTACGCTGACACGTGGTTTGTAAACAGAGAAATTAGTCTAGAAGCTATGACTATTATTATTCTCATCTGTTTCACTTTGAATTTGATGTAAAAAAATGTATGAAAGCATAGAAATGTGGCGTATTTATAAAATACAAGGTTATTATTGAAGAGTTGCTTCAAATTAACACTCGATATATCTTATTTCAGCCCCCCAACGGCACAACAGTATATCTGTAGGCTTATGATAGTAGAAACCTGGTTTCGATACCCGTGGTGGGCATAGCACAGATATCACACTGTGTTGCTTTGTGTTTAATTACAAAAAAACAAACACCCCGATTTGAACAGATATGTTGTAACTTTACTGTTGCCTGTTGCACATGAGCAGATTTTACCACTGAACTTTGTGTTTGTGGAATCTGATCTGTTACAAAACGCCGCACTTTGCTTACCACGACTGGGATTTGACTAGTTGCATGTCCATATTCCTTGATTTTCCGATACCATTAAGTACAAGACTTGCTTCGTAAAGAGGCCTGGCATGGCCGAGCGCGTAAGGCGTGCGACTCGTAATCCGAGGGTCGCGGGTTCGCGCCCGCGTCGCGCTAAGCATGCTCGCCCTCCCAGCCGTGGGGGCATTATAATGTTACGGTCAATCCCACTATTCGTTGGTAAAAAAGTAGCCCAAGAGTTGGCGGTGGGTGGTGATGACTAGCTGCCTTCCCTCTAGTCTTACACTGCTAAATTAGGGACGGCTAGCACAGATAGCCCTCGAGTAGCTTTGTGCGAAATTCCAAAAACAATCAATCAACAATGCTTCGTAAAGAAATGTTACACGGTCTTCTCAAAAGTGATCAAATTTCGATAGCATCACACTACTTCCAAAGTCAAAATGTAGTTCTGATACAAACAGTTGTATCATGACTTTATATCATCCTTGGCTATCACTTTAATTGTAGATTTACATATCCAAAATCGTTTTAATATAACCTAACTGAACCATGTGTAATGCAACAGAGTTTGATTCTTTTTCTGACAAATACAGTTAATATGAAATACAATCAGTAGTTTGACTCGCAGAAAACAGCAAAATAGCACAAAAACATCACTAAAGTAAATAAATCTTATTCCACCAGTAGCCTTCCAAAACGACTAATTTGTAAAACTTGAAATCATACTATTTCAGTAACAGTTAATTCACAGAATTAAAAGAATCTCTTAACACTACCTAAAGAAATTAGTCGATAAGTAAAAACCATATAATAGTCTTAACCTGTTGACTGCCAAGTATTTCAGCTGCTACTGCAACTCCGAACCAAGTTCAAAATACAACTCTAATGCTTCTTCATTTTGTAACCTTTTTCGTGACGCCAATTTGGATCGAAAGTGAAACAATATGTAAGTAGGTCAAATGATGTATGGTCCTGACATCTAGCGTTGATGTTAAGTATTATTGAGAACAAATTAAATCGTCCGTGGCACTGTGTTACCGATCGGCTTGGACGAGTTATCTCGTCTACAGGACTGAACAGATTAAAGACCAGACCGGACTGTTCTTGACAAATTGGTGCCACATAGTTATAGTAGTTTAGATAGTTAAAAAATTCCTTACTAGCAACTTTAAGGACTCAACTCTTCAGCTGAGATTGTAGAGTATAAAAAATACTCTGGTTGAAGTTGATTATTTTTAATTAGTTAAATCTGTTATGATTAAAATGAAACACTAAAAGGCGTACTTCGTCATTGTGAAAAATTTCGTGATACTATTAAATATTTTTAGTTTGAACGTAAACATCCGAGGATTATTTGGAATGGGTTTAAAAAAAGGTTATTTTGTTTCAGTTATCTATTGTTTCTGATTATTTCGATATATTATGTTTGATACAACTAATGTTTTATGCTATTTCCTTGGCTAAATATGTTCTATTCAATTAGAACTGGTAAACCTAAGCCTCGTTTATTAGTATGTTGTGAAACCAAGCTTCAAAATAAAAGTTACTTCGACCGGTTGAGATTTAAGTACAAGGATAATTTATTGTGTTATATTACTTTTGATATGGCTGAGCTTTAAGGAAATAAGGTTCACTTTAAGGTACTTTAAATCTTAGTGTGACATGCTTTGTGCAGTGTTGTTTTGTAATACTCGACGTATGTTTGACGTGGGTTGTTTGTATATAATTTTGTATGATGGCTATCTTTCATCTTTGATAAACGATAAAAAGGAAAAAAAGAAAAGGCACACGCCAAGTAAACAAGAGGTTTTGAGTTCAAATTCGAGACAGGAAAATATACCGTGATAAATGAATTACCAAAGTACACGCTAAAATGTCGACTGTACCTTTAGATTAATCAACGCTTTTCTGTCTAGTCTTTTTATAGCGATATAAGTTCTATATTAAACTCAAGTAAAAATAAAACAAAATCTCTGACTGTTCTTTTACTTTAAGCACGAGATATTAATTTATTACTTTCCCACCAAAACAAGTTAAGCACTTAAATCAGTCTGGAAACTCTTAATTAATTAAATATGCGTTTCTTTTGTTCTCAACTTTAAAAATGTTCCGCTACCCCGCCCTCAACAGCACAGTGGTATATCTGCAGACTCCCACCACTATAAACCTGGTTTCGATACTCGTGGTGGGCAGAGCACAGATAGTCCTTTGTGTAGCTTTGTGTTTAACTGCAAATAAATAAATAAACAAACAAAATCCATTCCCCTAAAGGAATAACGGTAAAATCTAAGGTTTCTCTAAAAATAACCTTATAAAGATTTGTTTCATTAGTTGGATACACTCGCTGTTAGCGGTGTGTTTCAATATTACAACCAGGAGGTTTATTTTTTAATACAAATCATCTACAAATTAAAATATTTTGATAGAAAATGATTGCTTTATCTAATCAATATAGTAAAACTTTAAAAAACACACTTCAATTTTGTTTTATCAAATAATAAACGTTTTTAACTGCACTATTACAAAAATATTGTATACTATTTTTCATTCAACAAATTTCAACCGAGATATGCATCATACATCAATGGTTATGTAGTTAATACACGTCACATATCAATTAATGTAATTTTCTATGTTTCACAAGAGTTAGTGTTTATAGTTGTATATTCATGAAGAACGAATCGCAGTCATGCAAACGTAGCATTAAATATTGTTTTACCACGAATATGTCAGAGTAGAATTTCTAAACTTTCCATTATTTCCAAATTTCAAATAAAGCACCATAGATGTATTTTTTGTAATGCATAACGTTTCCCGACCTTAAATATCTGCCAAATGTCCTCTGCACGACATCACGCACAACGTGACAACACGGCGCTAAAATATCAACTCGTTCGAGAAGACTTGAGAGTGCAGTCATATCACGAAATTGCCTTACATGAACCATTAACTCAGTCACTCTATGTGACAATGATCTTAACGAACAGCCTCATTTGGAGAAGGTTATAATTTATTCTTCCTTAAGAAAGAACGGTAGGTTTTGCACTTCTAATTTAAAACAATCGAAATGGACATCACAAAGGAAAAGAGCTATAGCGAACAAAAAATTAATTTCATGAGGTTACATGGCAGTTATATATATTTCGAGTGTATGTATGCTATCTTATAGCAAATCCACATCGGACTATCTCTTTGTCCACCGATGGGAATCGAGTCTCTAATTTTAGCATTGTAAATTCATGGACTTACCGCTGTATCAGCGGGAACGTATGTACATATGTCGAATTCAGATATTTATAATTATATATAATGTTCATACTTAGTTTCTCAGAACTTATTTTTCTCAGAATTTCTACTATATATTACCTATATTTACAATTTATGTTTGGCATCAACCTAATTCTGTAAAACATCTATATATAATCAAGTAAAATGAACTGTCAAAACCAATGTATTTCCACAGAATATTCCATTACCAACACGAAAGTCCACTTTCTCCCAAAATCGACTCGCTTGTTCGTACACAAAAGAGCAACACAGACTTTTGGTCCAAGACTCATTCAGAAGATGTCATTGAAATACATTCAACTTTTGAATTCGTGGCAAGTCTTCTAATTACTATAAATGAATATTTTTTTTTTCTTTATACAGACGGTTGAGGGTCCGGCATGGCCTGATGGTTAAGGCGTTTGACTCGTAATATGACGGCATGTGTTCGAAATCCCGTCGTACCAAACATGCTCGCCCTTTCAACCGTGGGGACGTTATAATGTGACGGTCAATCCCGTTATTCGTTGGTAAAAGAATAGCCCAAGAGTTGGCGGTGGGTGGTGATGACTAGCTGCCTTCCCTCTAATCTGATACTGCTAAATTAGAGACGGCTAGCACAGAGAGCCCTGTTGTATCTTTGCGCGAAATTCAAAACAAACCAAACCAGACGGTTGAGTGTGACACCCGTGAAGAGAAATACAATTGTTTTTACCTAGTATTTGTGAAAATAAACAGAATCTTCATTATTTCACCTGGATACTTAAAAAAAAAAACTGGTTGGTTATACATCTTACAATGTGAATAAAGTTCGATTTGTAGTTTGGTCTGTTGTTTTTTTCTTAATTTTTCTGTTTGTTACTTCATATATATATTCACCATTCTTGCATAACTCTACTAAAACTATCGGGACCGAATGATCGACATAAATATACGCACAACATAAAAATAACATCCTATCATTTACCTTAGCCATTAATTATCAAAGAGTTAATTTAATTACAGTTCAAATAGGAAAAATACATTTTATTACCTTTCATCTCCTTGCGGAGTTTTCATTAATTTGATGGCGAAAAGAAACTGAATAGAGCACACAAAGAGACAACACAAGTTGAAAGCTATGGTGAGGGTGCTCAGTGATATTGACACTTGATAGACATCAAGAAATTCTTCACTTCCAATTATAAGTTTTTTAAGAGATTCACTACTAAATGGTTTTCCACAAGTCAATGTCAACGGCCCAATTTTCTGAAGGAAAAACAGGGCAAGGAAAGCCATGAACAAGGACAAGATACATATGAGAGCTAAGGATGCCAAAGTCTGATAAACACCACAGTCACTGGAATCTTGATCCTGTATATTAATCTTGTCATATGTCAAAGTTTGACGCCTCGTGCTTATATCTGCGTGTCCAGTGGTTCCATGTTGCAGGTCCAGCAACGGTTTTACAGGAGCACTGGTCATTGCTATATTTGTCAATCCAACACCACTACTAATACGAGGTATTTTACTATCCAGACTGTGTTTAGCGGCACTTACGACACTGAAGTTAAAATTCGGACGCGTCTGAATTTTACCATTCATCTTCTGAGTGGGCGGAGTTATATTTATTCTTCTCTCCTAATTGATGCTGGCATGACGTATTTAGAAATATACAGTTCTAACGAACGGAGTTCCTACGTTAACAGTAATATGAGTAAATAGAATCTACAAATATGTTGCATGTTTAGAAAAAAGTGTCGTCACAAAGCTCCGTTTATATTGGCTAAGAAAAGCTTTTGCCTCCATGTTCAGTCATTTGTTTAGGAGACTAATTTTTAATATTCTTTCCTCCTAATAGATAACAAAAATGAAAATCAGCTCCTGATGGTTAGTATGTTGATAACATTAGAGTAGTTGAACAAATCTGTTAAGGAAACTGTCCATTGGATACAACCTTGATGTCTAAATATTTATTAGCCTTAAGACATGTGCCTGTAGACTGTGGGACGTATTGCAATGTAATGTCTATTGTTTTACTGCCCTGATTTTCACAGCACAGACGTCCTATTCACTCCCACACACACACGTTAAGGACATTAACACAAACCGCTCTTTAAATGTAGTGTACGTCGACTCTGATCTCATGGGAGAAAAGAAGTGGCACATCAGGTCAGTAGCTTCAGAGAGGTGTAGTAAAGCGTCCCATAGAAACATACAGTGTACAAAAAGACTCGGTATTTCCAAACAAATAGTCGTCACCTGAGGAACCACGCACACTTCATTGTCAGCCTGTCAAGCGTTTACAATGTAAGAAAGAATCGCGAGGGAAAACATACAAGTTACGTGTTATACGTTGCGTTTATATTACATCAAATAATGAAATAACTAAGACTGCTGTGTGAAAACACCGATTCTAAGCCCCGCGACTGCTGGTGTGGGGCACGAACAACCATATATTATCATCAACCATGCGATTACATATACACTTACCAACAATCTTCTAAGTTTTCTGAAGTTTTCTTACGCTCACGCCAGTTAACAGTCACAGTCTATATTTAATGTTTTAACATGTTTAGAAACTGTACTTCCGGCCCTCACATCTCGTTTATTCTCTAAAGATTTTTTTCCCACCAACCACTGTGATGATTTGTTGTGATCACGTGACAGACTGGCTGGTGACGCTAACCTGCAAATGGAACTGTAACAATGAGCAGAGATGTATAAAATACATAACAGTTATTATAAATTTTATTTTACTATGGTACATGATGGGCTGATAAAATTGTCAAAAATACGTTTACGTTTTAAACTCATATTTTGTAATGTACATAAACAATGACATGATGAAAGATTTAATATATTGTATTATTGTTAGACCAATAATATAACTTATATATTTGCCGTACTTAAATTGCAATTTTTTACTACACCCGGTTTTTAACCGAGAACTTTAAGAAACAACAGTTAAGACAGCAAATCCTCATAAACTGGTATTTCACTACATAGCAAAATTATGTGGATAGTCCAGAAACTCGGCAACAGAAGGCATTTTATTGTCTGTAAGAGCAGACACAATTCAGAAATTCGGAAACAGAAAGCGTTCCATTGTTTGCAAGAGAACATAGAAGCATAAACCATTTCATAAACTTGACAACAGAAGGTGTTCCTTTGTTTGCATGAGCGTATACAAGCATAACCTAGTTCATAAAGTCGGCAACAGGAGACATCCGTTCGTCGGTAAGAGCAGTACAGCAAAAATATAGTTCACAAACTTAGCATCAGACGGCGTTCCATCTTCAAGAGCAAGTAGAAATATATCTACTTCTGAAAGTCGGCAACAGAAGACAAAATCAGGTAAAATTCTGGCAATGATTATACTTTAATTATCTGTATGAATAATGATCTTAAATTATTAAAATTTTCATATATTATGACATATATTCACAATTTTATTTACACTATACATATATAATATATTCCTATTTTTAATAATATTTCTCTAATAATTTATTACAGTAATATCAGGTGACTTTAAATCCACGCCTACAAACTTATTGAAGTTTTCTTTAGTAATTTTTGCCCAAAGCTACAAAAGGGACGTGACTGTCCATAATGTTTAATTGAATAGACTAGACGAAAGACAGCTAGCCAGTAGCACCCACCGCCAGCTCTTGGGTTTCTTATATCTGGCAAACAGGTAGACTTTGACCATCGATCTTATAGCACTCCCATGGCCTCAAAGTATTGTTGTAGGAGTAGAAACCACGAATTCTCGAATTCACAGTATAAGCAATCCAGCCACTGGATTATTCTAATCTTCTAATAAAGTGATATAATAGTTAGGTTTACAGTCAGAACACGCTTACTATCGAACCTCGCTTAGTTCCTACCAATGTGATAGAATGGTCAGTTTCGCAGTATTAGCACACTAACCATTAGGCCATGCTCAGTCTATTAAAATGGTAGAACAGTTAAAAAGGTTTTCAACACAGCTACTTTTTTTGTTTTCATTTGATGCTAACTGACGTAATTGTCAGTAACCTTAAAAGAACCAATCCAATTACAATAGAACATCTCAAGGTATTTCCCATCATGCCTCAAGTGAACAATACTCTTATCGGTTTTACGCCCATCTCATTAAATAATTAGGAAAAAAGTTGTTTTATCGTAGTATAAATGTGTTTGTTTGAGTAAGCATCGTGAATAACACTAATGATTAGAAACAGTCTAAATACATGTTAATATATTACTGAAATCACCATACTTACTGAACATGCATAAAAGAAATCAATATTTCTATACAGCTATTTCTGATTATTTTAAAAAGTTCCAATTGTATACATGTATATATAAAACCCCTTTATATATTTACAGTGATGTGTATTGCGCTTGTATAAATACTATCAAATTTGTTGACGCCTACGTAGTTTTATCTGCTATATGACATTAAGTTCAATTAATTTCAAACGCATTTTAGCTTAATATTCATATTCTGATTGAAATACGGCCCAGCATGGCCAATTGATTAGGGTGCTTGACTCATATTCTGTGGGTGACGGGTTTGAATCTCCGTCACACCAAATATATTCCCAATATCAGCCATGGGGGTGTTAAAATTACGGCCAATCCCACTATTCGTTGATAAAAGAGTAATGCAAAAGTTGGCAACGGGTGATAATGGTTTGCTGCCTTCCATCTGGTCTTACACTACTAAATTAGAGACGGCTAGCACAAATAATCCTTGTGTAGCTTTGCGCGAAATTCAAAACAACCAAACTGATTGAAATTCGTTTTATGTAGGTCTAGCATGGCCAGATGGGTTAAGACCTTCGACTCGTCATCTGAGGGTCATGGGTTCGAATCCCTGTCACACCAAACATGGTTGCCTTTTCAGCCGTGGGGCCTTATAATGTGACGGCCAATCCCACTATTTGTTGGTAAAAGAGTAGCCCAAGAATTGGCGGTGGGTGGTGATGACTAGCTGCCTTCCCTCTTGTCTTACACTGCTAAATTAGTGACGGCTAACGCAGATAGCCCTCGCGTAGCTTTGCACGAAATTCAAAAACAAACAAACAAATAGTTTTATGTAAAATACATTACAAACTTTCTAATATACACTGACTTACACTACTATATTTCCAATGCATGTAGTGTAGGGACTCAGAATTATTATGCGAATATTTTGTGCTTCCATTTCGAGATTAAAGGTGCAACTTATATACTACTTTTTGCTGGCAATTTTAGGATAATGTATAAGAAAAAAAAAACTGGGGAAAAAAGGAAAGCAACAAAATGGGTGACTTCATATATTTTTGTTTCAATTTGAGGCACTATACAATATTTTTTTGTTAGAGATGAGAATGAATTTCATGTCTTTCACAATGATCCCTTAATACATGTGACAGTAAAAACGTAATGTGTCTGTGATGTACTTATCGCTATTTGTTTTGTGAGGTGAATATATTTAATCCATAATGTCAAGAGGTAATAACTTATGACGACCAAGATGTACAATTTCGCACTGCAGTAAAACTCAAAGATCACTCTTCTTCTCTTATAACAGTAAAACAAGTAAAACAGGCGATAACACTGTTCGTAATTTCAGCGGCTACATCAGATCTGCACGTTTTAATGTGATTTGTTTTTTTCTTGCTGTTATAAGAAACAAGGGTCATTTATGAGCGTCACGATATAATTGCTCGCTCAAGATGTTCTTGACAACTCTCTTGTTTTGTGAGTGGTTATTGTAACGTCTATACATACATAAGCTCTCACAGTTTCTAAACGAAAGCATCCTGAAATCATTAATTATATATTCTTTTCTTACAAACACTTGTGTAAGTTTCGATGGTAGAGATTTCGATGTACATTTTCACTTCTCAGATGTAACGTGGTTAACATATCGTTATACATTCTTTTCGTTTACTCATAAATTTTAGAGATCAAACAAAGATATCAGGAAAATACTCTAAACGGCTAAATATTCTTCAGCACGACAAGTTGAATTATAACATCGGCGTTACAGCAAAAAAAAACAAATGTTAACTGGGATCCAATGCGTGTATCATATGTATTCTGTGAACGATCAGAAACGAACAATATTGCATTCTCATCTATTAAACAATTATAGCTTGTTTGTTTGTTTGTAAGTAAGCTACATAATAAGCTATTTGTGCCCCGTCCACCAAGGATATATGTATATATAGCTTGTTAAATATTGAATGCGCATATTTCGAAACATTCAATAATTAAGTCTTTCTTGCTATTATAAACGTATTTGCTGTTACCGTTGTACTCTTACCGATCATTAAATTTCGAATGAATCTGTTGCTAATGTTATAAAATGTAAGAACATTTTAAAGAATGACGCTGTAACCGAAACATTTTGCCAAACAATACCAATTAGTTATACTTTACGCTCAAACTTTGAATATGTGTTTATTAAAACATATGTTAATAAGTACACACCTGCTTGTTTGTTGTTATTTTTTTATTTCTAGCAATCTGTGCTAGCTGTCCCTCATTTAGACTAGAGGGAAAGCAACTAGTCATCACCATTCACCGCCAACTTCTGAGCCACTCTTTTACCAACAAATAGTGGGATTAATCGTAACATTATAACGCCACCCTCCCCCCAACTAAAAGAGCAAACATATTTGGTATGAAGGAGATTTGAACCCGCGATCCTGAGATTACGAGTCGAGTACCTTAACCACCAGGCCATATTGGGCCAATATAACTAACCTTAACTGTGCTCCAAACAAACATATAAATGAATAAATACATTATCCTGCTAGTGTGGTTAAAAAATTCTTGAATCCTGAAAGAAAAAAGAAAAGAAGGTTTGGTACTATTTCGTATGTACCTGTTTATCAGCCATTATAAAAATAATGTAACAAGAAATATGAAAGGTATTTAAACTTCCAGTTGTGGATATATATATTTATTTTAACCAGGAAAATAGTTGAATGCAGTACTATAAAGTAGAATTGTACCAGTTGTTATTGAATAAATAGTACTTTATAATGCAGAATATATGCGCTGTAGTAGTATATGTAGGAGAAACTTGTAGGCGTTCAAGATTAAAGCAGTAAAACATGGACGTGTGCTTCATTAGATGTCTGAAACATTTTAAAGAAACATAACATCTTAGTGAAAATAAAAGTGTTAAAATTAGCTATGGCTAATGTTATGGAAGATAAAATAAGCTAGTTGGATCGAACAAAACAAATCTATAGTCAATAATATACAAAGTATATATTTAAATTTATGCTAAGGACATGGTTATGTTCATGACGTTACCATTGGACGTATTTAATATGTTGTGTTCAGTTGTATAAATGATGCTGCCACGTTAATGTTGGCAATAGTTTTTATTGTACTTTATATATCCAATTTTAGCTGTATTTAATTTTTAACCAGTTCTTATTGCTAATTACAATACTATAGAACGAAGTTATCTAAAACATTTGTCACAGTGGTGGCCAAAGTCTACAGTTTTGAATTTGTTTTCTGAGTGTATACATCTGTCTGGTAGCTCTGTTAGTTGATACAGGTTAAGTCCAATAGCCGAAGTTGTTCAGTTATTTTTCATTTAATCTTTTTTCACCAGGATGTTTTTTTTTATTTATTATACGTAGAAACATAATTTATACGGGAAATGTTTCTTCATATTGCAACAGTTTGTTTGTTTGTTTTTGAATTTCGCACAAAGCTACTCGAGAGCTATCTGTGCTAGCCGTCCCTAATTTAGCAGTGTAAGACTAGAGGGAAGGCAGCTAGTCACCACCACCCACCGCCAACTCTTGGGCTACTCTTTTACCAACGAATAGTGGGATTGACCGTAACATAATAACGCCCCCACGGCTGAAAAGGCATGTTTGGCGCAACGGGGATGCGAAACCGCGCCCCTCAGGTTACGAGTCGCACGCCTTAATCCACCTGGCCATGCCGGGCCGTCCTCACTTACTATTGTTAGCGCACAGAAATATTGCTAACAAAAAAATGGGAGTGATGGGAATTTCACAGCATGAGAATTTTACCAAAAAGAATTCAGAGTGCCACGGCAATTAGGGCACAGCTAGCGCAGATAGCCCTCGAGTAGCTTTGCGCGAAATTCAAAAACAAACGAAGCGAGGTGCACACGTAAACCTAATTCGATTTTATTATGGATAAGGATCCTTTCTACCTTGCCCTCAAATTTAAATTCCTTAGGCAGAATTAAAGTAAATTAGTCCATGAGACCTTGGGCGGAGTCAGTTTTATAAATCGATAGAGTTTGACCTCTTCAATTCAGAACTATAATTAAATCTCAAATCGGTGAAGAGATGACGGAGATACGAGTTAAATGTTTCGACTTGAACAACTCAAAGCCATAGTACGAGTCGCTTTGCTGCGGCTAAAAAGAATTAATTTCCCGGTGAAAATAATTGAAAGAGGCTAATAAAACTGTATTTTTTCTGTGTGTGAATGTTGATTTTTAGACTCTCTAAACAATATGATATCTAATGAACGAAACTGTACCAATAATAAATTTTACATGATCATTAAGTAAGTGAATTTCATGTCCAACTGCATTTGCTAATCCGTACGAAATCACAAAATATTCTCAGCACTTTAAGTTGTGGGTACATTAAACAAATGACAATCCCTTAGCGAAGGCGGTGAGAGGTGAATACTGCTGACTGCCTTTCCTTTAGTCAATAGTTCAAAATTAGGGAAGACGGAAGATATCTCTAGCATCTTTGCAATAAATGCAAAAATATTGTTTACAGTAATAATCTACAAAATTATGTAACATCGCACCTGTTTTGAGATTTACTTATCGACTAAATGAAGAATTATTTATCTAAATCACAACTCATTCAATGGTTGTTATAAATACTCACGAGTGTGAACTTGGACACACTCTGCTGTCAGATGCACTCTACACACTCGTCCAAATATCTTTACCCTACACCTGACGTAAACGACTAGCACCCTTGGATTCCTGACGGACATATTCCATTTCGATTGCTACTGTAAGTAAACTTTGATGACGACATCTTTGAATAGACTACCAGAGTAGAAAAACATGTTCTAGGTAGTTGCACTATCATATCACAATACCAATACTATTCTTTGAATTATCTTTGATCTTGAGTACTTTAAAGAACACATATAACTTATTCTTCAGTTTTCAGTATACTAGCAAAGGTACAATATTTATTTTGTTAATGGTTGGACAGAGAGTCTATACGTCATTGGGCCGTCACTGGTAAGGATGAAAATCGAAATTGCGAATGTACTCGTAAAAATGGATAAGGTTACGAGCTTTGGAGTCCTCCTGGAGCATTACCTCTAAAGGTTTTGTGGCGATAAAAGGTGATAAGTTGAATAACTTTTGCCACTGATAAATAAAGAAATATACACAAAAACATGAGTTGTATCATGGTACATATGCAACATAACCTGTTAGAATGAAATATTTAGTATAGAAAACAAATAATCATGTTTTATTCACAAGGTAAATCTCAGCTAAAGTTATGATAAACAGAAAAATATTATCTAGTTACCTTTTTGTTTAAGATGCTTATACGTACGTACATAAATTGGCATCAGTTCCAATAGTAAAATGAGGTATAACTATAGACCAACAGCAAATATTCGGAGATTGTACGTTCAAGATAATTAACGCTAACGTTTAAGTTAGAAAACAAACATAGATTGATTTACCGTTTATATGTAAGTTTTGTATGAATACAGTGTACAAGAACAACAGTGAAAAAGACCCAGAACTTCATTACTAGATGTCTATGCATGATTCTTGACATTTACTTGCTTGCCAGAAATATTCAGTAACATTGATTTATGGGAAGGGGAAATACGACTCTATGGAGAAAAATATCCTACGGAAGTCCACCTCCAACATCACTAGATAATCCTTTACCTGAAAACCAAATGTGAAAAGGAAGTGAAAGAGACCAAGGAACATATAAAAGTGTAGTCCAGAGGCAGGCACAAAGAAGACAAATTACGTCCAGAGAAAACTATATATAAAAGATATCCCAGTGTTTCATTTCTTGCAGACAACCTTTAGGTTTGTGAACATTAATTCTAATTCATTTCTGTATACAGCTTAAAATGAAATTAACTAAGATTTGTTGAAAATGTTTTTATTACAAAACAGATGCGTATTAGTGTATACTTGAGAAGATGAGAACGATTTAAAACAGTACACTCTGTAACGATTTAACTTATGGTAAGAACTGTGTTTCTGTTTCTCACACCTCTTGTGGCGACACCATCTACAGCAACGTTTCATAAAAACGAATCTCTCTGGAAATAAAAAAAACACACAAAAAACAGTGGCTCAGCTATAAGTCTGAAAGCTAAAAATCTCGTTTTGATAGCTGTGGTCCATTAATAGTGGTCTTTTTGAAAGATACTTCGAACTATGAAAACGTATTTATCTGACCTCCGAGACCAAGAAACTATCATTTTTTTGATAATTTATTTGGGTTTCGCGCAAAGCTAGCCATCCCTAATTTAACAGTGTGTGACTGAAGGGAAGGAGCTAGTCACCACTACCCGTCGCCAACTCTTGGGCAACTCTTTTACTACAGAATATTAAACTGACCGTGAATTATAACGCCCTCACGACAAAAAGGATAAGCATTTTAATAAAAAAATACAAATCCAAAGCCGCTAACGACCAGTTCAAAACAAACCGTTACAAAGGGGAGGAATTCTAACCCATCAGTTATTTGCAAACTCCCTAGAGGTAAAACACAACTTTTCTCTGTTTTTCTTAGGGTCGTCGACCATTCTATCTTAATTAACCGAAATACACGCTGTACACAGTATTAAATCAAAATCACGAACTTACCAACCAGATACCTAAATATCATTATTACTTCCAAATTCACCACAGAACACATGGTAACTAATGGTTTCGTCTACTTTTTCATTTAACAGCTGAAATACCGAGACGATATCCACAATCTCAATTTCACCAATCGCGTACCAGCAAACCATTGAAGACGCTAATGAAAACTACTACTTTCATGAAGCACCCTCAACAAGAAGTCAACACATACAATGCATCTGTGCACACCGCACAAGTCCAGAAACAACATGAATCCATATAGACCTTACCAGCAACCAAGGGAACAGTAAGAATCTTGAGCTATGCAGATAAAACCAGCACTGAACCACACCTCAACGTTGACTAAATCAAAGGACGTTAACCCGAGAAACCCAGAATTGAATTTCCAAAAAAGCAAGAAAAATCAAAACGGACGAACTACCTGCCGACAACGACCGAACATTCCCTCGCCCACCAACCAGAATGCTGTTTTCGACCCGGCGTTCCCGGAACAACGCCGCATTTTACGACAATCCTCAGCCTCCACACTACCAATTACAATGCAGAAGAACTAGTCTCCGACCTGGATGACAACCAGACATTTCTAGTACTTCCATATAACTTTTTAAAAGTGATTAATAAAACAAATGTATACTAACCTTACTGTCTTCTTTTCGTTTCAGTTTCTACAGGGTATTTATTTCACATTCTGACCGTGAAAGTGGGCTTTCTTTGGGTACTCGCGTTTACTCCCACAGCAAAATTCTACCGTCAATTCTAACAATTTTGGATCCTGTGATCCAACCCTGAAAAGATTCCGACTCTACTTCAGTTCAAGTCTAAATTAATGTTAACAATAAAAAAGTTCCAGTTAATTAAAAACCTAGTCCATATTCATCATACAAGCATTATTGTTTAATCCAGGAACTTGATACTTGTGTAGCAACCGTATCAAGACTTCCTCTCCTCGATTTATCAATCTCCACGGGACAGAAAGACACCTCGTCCGTCTTCTCCGACTTTTTTCATGGTTTTCTGGAAGCTCTATAACCTCTTTCTTATTTCTTTCTATTCACTAGCTAATTTTTGCAAACACAACTTAAAACTAAATTCTCTGAAACAATAAAAACCACGTGAGTGGTTGAAGGATAACAGAAGTTTCCAAACACCCCACTTGTAAAAGACAAAGTTTATTTCCTCTTCCCTCAAATTAAAAAAAAATATATATAAAAAATTACCTTTACACTAAAGCTTTAGTCACCAGTGCTGAATTTCCATTCCCTTTTCAATACATTAATTTTCTTAAAAGATCTAACTTTGTGATAACTGTCATAATAGTACAACATTTTATTCCATTTAATAACAAGTCTTTTATAAACTGGAAAGTAATTACATATTTTATTGGAGATTGTTTTTCGTTTGTTGTTGGCAAGTGTCATATGAATAAATGTACGATGCACCTACACGCAAAAATCGAAACGCATAACGGATAAGAAATAAAACCGTAAAGAAAACCTGGCAACGATGAACTTGCTAGAAAAAAATGCACGCTAAACGCTTTCGCGTTCTGCGATTGTTTCAACTAAACGTTTACCGCTAACTTTATTACTAGTGTATGAGTGAATCAAAACTACTGAAATACGAGAATTACTAGTCACAGCATTGCAAGCGATATCTCAAAGATCTTTTTAACACTATGCAAGTAATACTCAACCAGAAAAGGTGCTGATTTCACAAATCTGCAATCCAACTGTTTTGAGAATCTTCAAATGAATAAAGTAAGTAAAAAAAGTTTTGTTTCTCAGTGTTATATTCTATCATATGGTTTCTATCCCACCTCTTAATTGATCCAGAAAGATGTCCTCTGACAATTCTGTGAGAAATAAACCTTAACTGCATGACAATTAGGAATGATGGTTCATGAACAAAACACAAAAAGTTCATTGAAAAGAAAATACTGCTTAGAACAGAGAAATACAATACTTAAAATAAATTTCCTTTGCTTTGAAAATATGTATCTAGTAGACACTCACCTTGTTATCAAAGCACAAGATACACCATAGGATATCTGTATGGTGCTCATCATAAGTTTCAAAAACCAATTTTTATTGTTATAAGCCTTCAGACAAGCCACCAGGGGAAAAATCATATGGTCATATTGATTTTAATTAATATATTAAATAATTAATCATAATGAGCTGTGCAAGTGAACAATGGCAGATGTTGAAACACACTACCTAACATCAGTTGCTAACTGGCAGTTCTTGGTAGAAGTATTTATGTCAAAGCTATTAAGGTTATCCATCATGGTTTGTAATTTTGAACTGCTGACCAGAAAAAAAAAAGTCACCTTACCACATGCATTATGGGATTGACTGCTACTCTTATAATTTACTTACAACTTAAAGTGATGGGAATATTTCATGCTATTGCATAAATTTGATCACAAAAGTGAGGCCTATATGGGCTATCCCACATTTTAAACATGAAATATTCATATAAAATAATCCAAAATACAACAATCTGCTAAGTCTGTTAGGATATTTGTTGGCTCTAGCCTGAAAGTATTTATTTATTTATTTATCACTGTTTTTAATCAAGATATTCATTTGTTTTAAAAAGTTAACATCTCTTTAGAACCCTTCCAAACACGACTTGTCACTTTGCAAGAACAGTCAATTATAAACTGGATGTAGGATAAAGCTTTACATTAACTAAAAAAAAAAAAAAGTAAAATACTTCTAGTCAAACTTTACCCTTCTGGAATACATGCTGTAATAATGCCTACATACAAAGGATAATTTTCAATCTACAGTAAAACCATGTTCCTGCCCATTCCCATAATCTGGAAATAGACAAGAAAGAAACAACTGTTAGAAGCTGCTCGAACACGTAACAAATGGAAACAACTTGTCACATTGGATAAAGCAATAAACCTATTGTTGCATTTCGTTAAGTATGTTGATCTGCAAGTATAGATGGACACTTAACATGACTTCTATTGGAAGGATCACATTACAGGACTTTCTACAATTAAATTCTCTTATTTTGAAATTACAAAGCATACAAAGCATAAAATATCAGCATTTTGAAGAAAGAGAGATTTATTGGTAAAGCGATATGAAGTGTGATAACAGCAGTGAAAAATAAGTTATTCCATGATCAAATATCACTCACACACCAAAGGTAATAATAATAAAAAAACAGTATTTTATGAGAAAAAAACACAAGAACCTAATGGTTCACTGCAGCTAAAGTAGGAACCTCTCTTGGCATTGTAAACAAGTTAACTGACAAATTTTAAGGTGTAAAAAAAAATTATACAAATGTTATATTTATAAATTTCTTCTTAAGTAGAACTGTTGAAAGCTGCATGAGTTGTAAACAGCATGTAACAAAGGTAAGTATGTCATTACAATTGATGAAGTATGAATCTATTTAAGTGCATTCCACAGTTCAGACAACTTATTACCATCCTGCTGGTAAAACAAGAAACAAAATTATTTATGATGGTTGCAGGTTTCATCTGTAATGGTTAGTTACTCCTCCACAGAATAATGTCAAGATGGAATCTGCCATCAGATTTCAAGTACTGACATCATTATGCCATAAGAAAGCCAACATTTCTGTATGCATATTAGGTATCAAAGAAGTATGTATGGTTCTATCAAGACAAAGCATCCAAGATTGTTTCCAAATTTTTATGCACAGTTATACAAAGGATTCTCTGTACATAGCCATCAAATATTTTGAGCTGATAGGCTGAAGAGAAAGTATCTAATCAACAGCTTACATCACCAATGCTTGAGCAACTCATCTAATAGGACAGTGGGATTCAATGGCACTCTTATAGTACATCCAGGACACAAAATGCAGAGAGCTATTTTGTTAATTCCCAGATATATTCATCTTTGAAACATTCTAGTGACATGGAAAACGTTAGGAAATAGTTGATACTGTGTGTAACTGACAAGCATTAAAAATAGTCAAAGAAATTACAGTGAAAAATAGACAGAACAAAATATTTAATATTGATACAGGGATGATAAATACAGATACAATATTTTGATAAATACAAACTAAACAAGGTTCTCCTGATATAAAGAATGAACTGCCAGTTCAAAAGATATTATCAACAATACAATATCAACTGGTTTACGTTCATATTAATTCTTTAAGTACTCTTTTCTATAACTTTTCTAATAAAAATGATAAATGTTTCAAATCTAATAATGCAAGTGGTAAAACGTTTCATTTTTGAATAAAATAATTGTTGTATTGATTTTGATATTAAACCTGTTAATTAAAAACAATTGTGAGAGTTAATGCATAAACAACATAAACAGGACATCACAGACTGCTGAAACAAAGGTTTAACAGACATTCAAAACTTCCATCAAGCAGCCATATAAATAATGTAACACTCAATATAAAATGTAATATTCCATATTCAAACACAACAAAAAATTAGTTAATCCTTCAAGAATAAAAATGCTGTTAAACTTAGCAATGTAACAAACTTAAAAAGTCAAATTAAAAACTTTTGACTAGCATAACACTCAACAAATACTAAACAACAATTAAGTTACAATTATTTCAACATATCAAATAATGATTTTGTAATACAAATATAAACTGTATATAAACAACACTTCAATTAGGTTCTATAACTGAAGGACTGTTATGAATAGTTTGTATTTATGTCCAATAAATTTGTTTCCTTAGCTTTAACAGTATGATATCCACTATCACTGGGTGCATAAAATCCAGTCATCTTCACTGACTGCATTTTGAATTATTTTAGATTTGTCAATGTAACAAAGGTTTCATGTTACATCAAAGAAAACAAAGGAAAGTTTAATTTAGAAAGATATTTTGTCTACACAGTTCATTGGGATCTAACTCTACATTCTTGCAGTGTAGAAGGAACAAAGAGAATCCTGAGATTGTTCTTATACGTAAAAGCTCTAATTATTAAATTCTATCACTTCTTGATAACAGTAATACCTATTTCTAGTATGTACTTCTAGTTGTACATATATCTTTATAAATATAACCCATTTGATAGCAGAGCTAGGTATCCATCAACAATACACTCTTAACATCATACAGGATTAATTAATTATAGTTTCATCAGAACACTGTGAGGCAGAAACTACGATTATGTCTGATATGCACATCTTATACATCAGTAAATCATTTCATAGTTTTTTTACTGCCAATTGATAGCATATTTTTGAATTTTAACCATTTCATCATCTATGGTTATCCTTCACAATCAATTTAAGTAACTCATTAAAATACAGTAAAAAAGTATTTCTAAGAGTCCTCTAAATTAGTAATTGTTCAACCTTTTTATGACACCTACCTCTAGTCATAACTTCGAGCCAGCATCATACCCCTGACAAATATAATTAACTTTAAAAAGAAAACAGAAAATGGTTTATATTAATAAAAAGAAACAATTTACAGATGAGGCAACAATAAGTTGGGTGGTGGATAGTAAAAATGACTGACTACCATCTAATTTTTAGGCAGGGGTTTATCTTCTTTTTAAGGGTTCTTGCACATGCCTAAGTATTTGCATACCACAGGTTGGGAATTACTGCTGTAAATGGTATTCTAATTATCTAACAATTATTTAACTTTCGCTAAATAATTTCATAACAATCTGAATACATATTGGTGAGCATTTATCTATCACTATTTGTAAAACTCAAAATCTTTACTTTTTAATTTAAAAGTTTGAAATTGTATACAAAAAAATTAAAGGATTTAGACATAAACACCAGCTGCAGATGGATAAGCAAAATATGTTGATTAGGAACACTGAATTAAAATATTTAAGTAGAAATTATGAATATTGCCTGCATAGAGTGAAAGATTGGTTGTGTTTAGTAAGATATTTAATAATCATTGAATATTAACATAAATTAACAATAACTTGAAATCTAAATTATTTTTAGCAGTGATATCAAATCTGAATAATTTAGTTATGCAAGTTGAATAGTGAAGTTTGTTTTTGACCTAAAGAAATTAAATTAATTTATAACATTTATGTGAAATGATACTCATTACAAAACTCATAGTTATCATAATGACATCTTCTATAAGAACCATCTAGTTCAAAATTAGAATACCAGGTATTTGTTTTTGAGCTAGTTTTCAGTTATATTAAGTTTTACATAACATTCTAAAATTACAATAAGTAGACAGAATTAAAGTTTTAACCTTTTTGTTTCATGGATTTATGTTAAAGTAATTGAAAACAATACTAGATTTCATACATTTAGGAAAAAGTAAAAAAAAGAAATTTTTTAGCAAAGTTGGACTAATGTTTTTAAAATGTTTATAGATGAGTTGGATTATATGAATATACTAATTGGTAAATAAGTGACAGAAACTATACAAAGCTTTTCTATTCTTCAGCCAATACCTCAATATACATATTCTATTTTTTTTCTTTTACACTGGTTGTAAAGAATCCAGCTACAATTACAAAAAGCATCAGAATTTATCAGACACTAAATGGTAAATGAGGGGAAAAAAACAATATTTTTATCTTTTCATTGTTTTATTCTGGTTGTAATTTTTGTTTAATCTGCTTCTTTATATATGTCTGCTTCTTATTTATGTTGTAACATAAACACCATTTTATTTTTAAATTACCATCAGACTTTACCTGCAAGCAGATCGTAATCAAGCCCATGATGATATTCTCATACACTCAAACTTACTGTGAATAGATTCAAAGTGTTGTGTTTGAATAAAACTTTGTGACAACATGAAAATAACTTTTATTTACTATTCTCATTTTCACACGAGTAAAATTGCTTTATTTCTCTGCAGAAAAACCAAAAACCTGTGACCACAGTGAAATGAAAAATCCAAATAGTCACACCCTCACACCAATCTGATTTGTGAAACTTTGTAAGAAATAACCCTACTGCATTTTAAATTCTCAAACTAAAACTACCACAGTATATATCCCTACATCCTAGTTTGTTGTTCTTTGACACAGCTACCTTAAAAATACCCTATTTCATAATAGTAAGCTTTTAAGTATGTCGTTTGTTAGGAGACTAGAAAACTGTTTAATAATTCCAGAAAAACAAACAAATGTGAACATAAACTCTTCACTCCATCTTCCACAGCCCTGGTGCTCTTAGATACTTCTTCCTCTTTCTGTACATGTGTAACATCATGAAATATAATGCTGAAAGAGGAAAGATAAAAGTTTTATTTTAAAGAAAAATTAGCATTTGAAAATATTAAAATAAACTACAGTAATACAGTGGTTCTCAAACGTTTTTGATTGTGGACCACTTTGGCAGGGTAGGGCATGTTCTTCTGTTTGGCCTTGACTGTGGTATTGTACATCAGTGACGTGAATTGTGGACCACCCTCAGACAACCAGTGGTTCAAACACATTTTGAGAACTACTGCTGTAATACATCTAATGTACAACATATATTATTAGAGCAGTAGTTATATATATGTAAGATTAAACCTCTAAAGATCCATATGAGTAAAATTTACACCAGCTCTAATACTGAACCTGTATTCATTAACATTATTTTAACTGAAGTGGATCAGTGTTTATGAAAATGTTTTGGTTATGAAAAAATATATTTTATTAATAAGCTAATTAATTCTAACATTAAACTAAGTTTAACATAAAAATTCAAACTGTTATTTACATTGCAGTTACATATTATTAAAGTTATAGGGCAACTGTGGGTTCAAAACCTATTTTTAAATTCATCCATCTTTTACATTAACATGAACCAAAATGGTTTAAAATACACCAAGAAGCCTTTAAAACTTGGATTTACATTTTCCTGAAAAATACTAAACATTAAAACACCAAACATTAAACTTAGTTCCAAGAAACCACAAAAAACCATTTTTTTCATTTCTATATTTAAAAGTTTAAGACCCTTAGGACTCCAGACTTTTCAGTTTTTGTAAGACTATCCTTAAAAAGCTATATTTTCACTTTATCAGTATAAAACACTATTAAGTTTTAAGAAAAAAATTAACTGTTAGTGTCACCTTCTAGATTAAAGTAAAATAATGATTTTCAAAATTTCATCCAATAACTAAACAGGAATACAAAATTCTCACATTTAAAGTGGCTTTGCTCAAAAGTTTATAAACAGTTATAGTTTTCAGTTTATAAAAAATAAGTTAGAAGATTTATAATCATGGTTTTTATAAATGTTTTTTCCCTAGAGAAAAGTATTTATATTATGAAATAGCAAAAAAGGTGAAAAGTTCAAAGTTCAACAATATCAGATGACTATCTATAACATAGAAAAAAACTATTGTCAAAAAAAGGTCACCACACCCAAGCAGATATAAAGCACCCAAAACAGCAGTCCTCCACATGAAAGATTGCTTGTAACCACTGCTAAAGCCTGAAGAAAAGTCACCTCAAAACCAGTTTTCTTGCTTTACTGTTGGTATTAAGGTATCGTGTGTTGTTGTCTGTGAAGAGGATGGTGATGTTTTGCAAGAGAAGTTAAATATCAGTTGGCAAGTTTGGCAAATAAATGGTAGATGTCTTTTAAATGTAATAAACTAGCTGCCATGTGATGGTAAATACTGATTCACTATTCATCTGAAAATTAATTGCAAGTGTTTTATGAATATGTTATATACAAATGAATTATAATAACAATACACATATAAGAATATTTATCCTTTTTCTACTATTTCAGAAAAATAATGTTTTTGTGTATAATAGGCCCTCTTTTGTAAGTGATCCTTCATTAAAATTTTAACTTATTTATAACATAATGTCAGTATCAAACCTACTTTTTACTTATAGACTGAACCATGCATAGAAAAAAAATGGTTCCTGAAGAAATATTCTTTCAAGGTCGAATGTCTTCTCCTGGACTTTGCTTTGTTGATTGTAATGGTAAAAGTGAAAAAAACTTAGGGTGAAGGACAAATGCACAAAAGTATATTTTTCACAAGAAAAGCTTTTAAATGTTTTGAATAAATCTTCAGAAACTCCTTACCAAACATGAAAAACAACAACAATAATAATGTAATGCCATCTGTTGGGTTGAAATGATATTTAAGTTGTATTTGATACAAACAGACACTGATGTTCATATGTAACTGATACAATTTTTGATTTAGTATATAATGGTTTTTCTTTCTTAATATTGAAGGACCTTGCTATAAAATATGATAATAAATATATCAATAAATATAAAAAAATTGATAAAAATCTTAAATCAATTGGGATTTTATCATGAGGTTTTCAAATGATAACAAAGTGCTTTAAACAACTAAGTCATCCAGTCTTTGTGATTTAATGTTAATAAATAGTCCCTAACTTACAGTATCATGTCATTTTTGTTTTTATAATATTGTAAAATCTTGCACTAAGTATAAAGAGTTAATGAGTTATAAATTTATAAAAGTCAACTCAACTGGGATTTAAACAAGAGACTTCCATGGGATAGTTGAGTGCCATTACCAATAAATGGGCCAATTTGATATTGTTAATAAATATTTCAAATCCATAATTTTAAGTATTGCAGAATTCAAGTGTTTCTCAATATTTAAAGAGTTTTCTCTAAATATGATCTGTCAGGAATACGTGAAATTCCGACTCTGCTGGGATTTGAACTGTAAATATATTTCATAAACTCTTTTACAAATTTTTTGATAAATGAAAGGCAATACATAAAATCTATAGCATTTATGAATATAATAAGCCTAACATTAATGCTAGCTTAGAAAACGTGTTCAAACAATGAAAAAAAGTTATGTAAATTTCTTGTTACTTAGAAATAACTTTTATTTTAAAACCTACCAACAAAAAAAAAGCAAATGTATTTTTGTAAGGTAGGAAACACTACAAACATTCAATGTGTAGACAATAGTCATGAGACTTCTGAATGAGACTGACCACTGAGTCAACTGAGCTTCATTAAAAAATGGAGTGTTATGGTCAGAGTGGCTTTTTATGTAATAAAAAGTAATAAAAAAATTGGGATGATGTAGGGATAGTAATGCCAAAATTTATAGAAACAAGGTAGAAATAAGTACATATAACCTTACAAAATCCCTTACATAATAGACAAATCTTTCCAAGAAAAACTTACCTACAAATAAACATTGCACTCATTTCATATGCATGAATTCAGGTTTGAAAAAAGCATTTAACCTGAATAATGCTACAGTCTTACAATGGCCAATTCTCATAAGCTTGTAACATTGATTCAATGTCTAATTTTTTATTTTTTGTTTCCCTCATTTTTTAAACAATCAATATTAATGAATGGTAGTCACTACTGATGTCATGTCTTCATGGACATATGTTAAAGTTAGTGAATGCAAAATTTTGGTGTGTAAAACATTAAAACAACTTCAAGCATTGGTAAGCTAGCCCTACTAATGCCAGAAACAGAATAATGAAGAGAACATTTGACTGTTATACTACTCTCTGATTCTCTAAACTGAAGGCCTTAATAGCTTTTTAAAATCTCAAAATCCCTTACATAATAGACAAATCTTTCCAAGAAAAACTTATCTACAAATGAATATTGCATTCACTTCATTAAAAGTCTCTCAGGGTTGTTGTAAGAGAGATTTGAGACTATGATGAGCAATATGTAATATGCAGTAGTCATTATTTCCCAGCCCATTCCTGTATACTAGGCACTATCATGCATAGTGATACAGATGCAAAGTAATGCAAGTGGGTTATCATAATTTAAACCATAAGTATAATTTTGATAGGAATAATTTAACAGTGTTATGAAAGAAAAAAACCTTGGCAAACTGGTTGATAAATCTTTTAAATCAATTGTACAACTTGCTGATGCTAGTGGCAAGGGCAAATATAATTTAAGGTTGCATCTAGAGAAATACTGAATACAAGTCTTAAGAGGTTATAATGCCATTGGTCAGGCCACAGCTGAAGTACTGTGATTAGTCTTGAGCTCCCTACCTTAAAAACAAATATTGAATCATTAGAAAGTTTTCAGAGGAAGGTTAATACGATGATATCTGAGGTGGAAAGGTTGCCATATGAGGATAGATTAATGTCTCTGAAAGTGTTTTCTCTTGAAAAAAGAAAGTGGGAATCTAACTGAGGTGTATAAGATTGTAAAGGAAATTGCACTTTTTGTAATTAGTAGTGAGAATGATAGGACCTGGGAATACAATAATACATTTTGGCAGAAGGTGACTAACAAGATAGTTGGTTGTCCTTAAATCTGGTAAAAGTAGTAAGTTTAAGGAAAGGCTTGATAAATACTTGAATGACAAGAGCTGGAATTGAGATTATATATATATCTATGTGTGTGTGTCTATATATATGTGAAACACACCATCTCAACAGGGCTCACAGTTACCATATATTTGATTTATTAATTTTACTGTCAGCTAGAGCAAATTTCAAGAAAACATACCTGACTGGGCAACACTCACCACTGAGTGGGATGCAAATGCTAAAGTTGAAGAAAGTCCCTAAAAAGGAATAGAATAGTACAGAAGAAACAAAAAGTCACTCATCTGTGTAACAATTCAGTTAGGATGTGTATAATTGCCACAGAAGGTATACAAAACTTATCTAAGGAGGAAATGCTAAACATTGTAAAGGTGATACAAAGGTATTAAGTGTGATCCATAAGCCAGCATGTACAATCTCCTTCAGTGAGTAATGCAATGAGCTGCCAGGTATATTGATATAGGTCAAATTTTATGAGATCCAAAGAAATCTCTGTACCTCCAATAAAAATCCAGAGTACGCTGTATGAACCAATTAGTGAATTCAACCTGTCCAAGTAACAGAAGATAAATCAATTGATACCATGGGATCCCATTAAATAAACAAATAGTAAGATTAGCCCCAATCTAATTAAGTGTGTGTCACATAGTGTCAAAGAGCCTGAACTGGGCATAAAAGATGACCTGGATCTAAGCACTGTCATAAATGTGAAATGGAAAAAAAAAGCCTCACCTCCTTCTCCAACTGCTGAAGTTTTTGGTACACACCCATGAGCCAATAAGAAAAGAAGGTAACAATTAAATGAAAGACAAGTTACTGAACAAGACCCTAAGTGTTTAAAAAGTGGATAATGCATAGAGAACTACCATGATATCCCAATTAGGGACCTGCAGAGGATAATGAGGATGGATACTTAAAAAATATTTCAGAATTAATGACAAAACAGGGACTCTCAAACCTTTATTTCTTTTAAAAAAGAAAAGGTAGCCAATCACAATATGGACAAAAGCGCTAAACCTTTATCAGTTAACCATATTAGAAATTGAGATAAGTGCAGCACAGTAGGACAAATAGAAATAAAATTCATGTCTGAAAGACCACTGATGATAAGTAAATCACTTTTGTTGATCAGCCTCAAAAGAAGAATGCCAAATGGACCATGTTAATAAGAACCCATATGAGAAGTCAATTCCTGATGTCATGCAAAGCACCATATAAAAGTCAGGCATGAAGTTGAAGAACATCAACTGCTGGTTAAAGAAGAACGTCTGATTGAAATAACTCAAGCACTAGTCAAAGAAGAAATGGAAAGATTGACACTCATGAAAATACTGGAGGATGGAAACCAAGGCTGACTCAGCTAATGTGGTGCCACCAGAAGAACTTGACAGAACCTAGAGAAATAGTGAATCTTGAATAGCAGATGAATTGGAGAGAACATCTAAAGGTGACAATCCATCTAATCCTGGACTGAGGACAACTATACACAAAGCCAGAGGGCAAGGTACAGGATACCAGAAGGACAATAACATCAATCTAAGGCATTCCAAAACAAGAGCAGGTCCAACAAAAAAACTTGAGGATGAAGTATCTATTCTGTGGGAAAAGTACTTTTCACATGAGATAACTGGTCAGTCACTACATTCATTACACCTGGAACATGACAAGCAAGTAGAATGATTTGATGTTTGTGTGGCCAAAAGAGAAAATCCAGTGCTGAAATGCAAAGAGATCTGGAGTGAGTGCCCTCTTGCTTTAAAATGTAGGAGATGGCTGTGAAATTGTTTGAGTGAAGACTTACTGTCTTCTCTTGCAACAAATCAAGACATTGAGTCATAGCTCATTGAAATGCTAGAAGATGTAATAGACTAATCTGAAGTTTCTTCTCGTGTCCAAAGGCCTTTGAATTTCATATTCTCTGAACAAGTACAACACCTTTGAGAAGAAACATTTGTGAAAATATGTATCTCCAGACTTGGGGCAGTAAAGGGACACTGACTTTCATGATGTCACTCTCCATTCTCAAGCCAAGATCTTAGAAACTGGAAGTCAACGGTTCACCAGAAAATCCAGTGCATTTGTATAAATTTTCCACTGGTCCCATAATGACCATTGGAGGGTTCACATGTGAGCCTTACCTAAAAGAATTTGTGATTCCAAGGATGCCCACATCCCCATAAAGGTAAAATTGCATGTACTGGTGGGAAAGGAGATGACTGTATTTGAAGAACTAACTATTTCATGACCTGAAGTCATAGAGGAAAAGGTTGGCCTGGACTTATTCTGGAATTGTAATAAAACCCCTAAATAGATGAGCTGGTCATCCATGTAATAGTGAGTGTGAATGCTCAATTGGTGAAATTATGATAAGGAGTGCAGGATCTGACTTTATGCAAAAACCATATGGGGCAGATGCAAGACCAAACAGAAGAGCATGAAACTGAAAACTCTGATTGCTGTGCATGAAATGGAGATAATGCCATGTGAAGCCCACAATCAAAAGTGGTAGGTAGGCATCAGTAACATCAAATTATGGCCATTATAGACCTGGTGGAAAACAGCAATGAAGGGAAAGAAACGACTCCATTGCAAACCAAGGAGGTTGGAAGCAACTGAGAAATATAAAAGGTCAATGACATGTCACAAACTGACCTTTTTTTGTATACTGTGGACAGCCAAGAATAAAAACCCTCAAGTAGTCAGTGAACTTTATGGCCTCTTTGTACCAAAGATCCTGGGTGGTTTGAACTTGATGGCTGGAAGTAAGAGGATGCTTGGGGAGTGTACAATAAACCAGTATGATAGACAATGGAGAAAAAAGAGATGTGAATTGAATGACTAATCACCTCCCATAAACTTGAAAAACCAACTAATCTGACATAAACCCTCCATGTGACCTGACCCTATAAGGTAGTCTCCAATGCCATAGCATGTGGTCCACCCTAGTGGAAGATACCTGCTTGTAAGGTGAAATCACCCTTTTATTCCAGTGGAACAAGGCACTGGAGATAAACTGGAAACTCAAATGGGAGATGTAAGAAACCATCCAACAGAAGACCTTTCAGACAGTCAAGAAGGTAAAAAGAAAAAAGTGAAGCTGGGTCACATCCACTTGAGATTCCATAGAATCAAAAATACCAGCAAAAATTGATCACCTGAGAAAAAAAGATTCTCCGAGATCTCCAAGGGCCGAAGCAGAAAGGCAAACCTCTCTCTCCAAAAGATCTCAACAGCAAACCAAGATACCAAAGAGAGCAGAAGTCAATAAATGACTAAAATCCTACAAAATTTGTGCAGGAAATATGACATAAGCCTCAGACAATAGTTGAAAAGATGATTACAAAAAAAAAAACTTTTGTAAGTGACATATTAATTCTGGAAAACTGTGATTAATTAAGGTGACCCATGACATCTTTTTCAGAGTCCCAAATAGAAAGAAGAGAATATAACATCTGAGAATCCAAATAAAGGTTCTTCAGGTAATGGAAACCCAAAGCATTCTGATCTAATAAATGAGGAAGAAAAGGCATGGCTGAACCCTTACTCAAATGATCAGCAAGTAACCTTGAATGCACTACAAAGTCTGGCAAAGGTGAAAAGACCTGGTGCTCAGGTGAATGATTTTCCCACAATAAAGAAGAAGATTATTCATAAGCTACAGGAGAAATACTCAAAACACTACAAACTAGGCATACAAGTTACAAAAAAGGTGAACAAAGTAGAACATCTGTCTGACATTCATGATCACGTGTTTTGGCAAAGGTACCAAAAATACAATGTCTAAATTCTCACAAATTCACCCTTGATCTCCTGCAAATTCTGCCTCAGAGATAAAAAGAGAAAATACATCAGACCACATATAGGACCCTATTTCTCTGCATACAAAGAACTCTTTGTCCTCCCAAATGCCTGGATAATGCCAGACTTGGGAGGTAGCTGAAGAGAAGCGTTCAGATAACTCCATGTCTGAGACGTGAATGTGTGGCCTCACATTTGAAAAACATCCCTAAAAATGTATTTTTTGTAAAACAAAAGAAAATATATGATAAACTCAAGACATACTATAATAGGTCTGTGAGAAAACAAAAATAAAACATATTTATAAGGCTGCAGAGAAACTTTCAGTAATTATCTAAGATTGTCATCGTGATTCTTCCCATCGAGGAAAAGGAAAAAGTGAATAAAAAGGAATAACAAGGAGCTTATATACAGATTTGTTGAAGATTGTAACAAAATTAAAATTAGTAGAGGTGATATAGTGGGTATAGAGATTAGCTGTAGCAAGTAAGGTATGATTCATACCAATGCTTAGGACGAATAGAGCAGAAACACTTTCATTAAGATAAAGCTAAAAGGTAAAAAGAGGAATGTGTTTTAGAATTAATTTTTCTGATTATTACACTTTTCAATTGTTCGAAGTGAATGAGAAATTACTATTATGTTAGTTTGTCATTATGCACAAAGCCACGTAACATGTTAAGTTTGAACAACAAAACAGAGAGGAAGATATCTTTGGGTCACTCTGCTGCCAATTTGTTTTTGTTTTTTACTTATGCATACCTTGGTTTGAGGAATACAGTATTTGCCAATTAATTTAATGTAATAGGTTAACTAAACATCAATTAATCAAATAAATCATCCAGCTCTACACTGAAAAGACAAATTTGGAAAAAATAAAGCAATAATAAATTTTTTAAATTGATATGGCTTGAATTTTTTTATTATACTAAAAATTATTATATTGATGATTCTGTCACAATAAATATCAAAATCTGCATATATCATTGTATTATGGTAATAAACAAAAACCTTAAACTTACAAATGTCACATAAATATAAAGAATGGTAAGGAAAAAAGGGTTAAAGGTAAAATACTTTTTAAATGATCAGAAAAAAAAATCTCTCTTTAACCCAAGTAACTAGTCATAAGTAATAAGTATCATCACTGCACCTCACATAAATCAGGTTAAGAGAAGTTAAAATACAAATGAATTTTTGTACATCCTTTTAAATGTACACTTCTACCTACCTGCTAATACATAAAACAATGCAAGTTGTAATCTTGTGTATAAAATGTTTGTATACTTATTTCTTAGGTTTAACAGCATCTGATGTAATCATTTTTCACAATATCCATATCATGAGATATCATGTTTTCATTCTCCACAACTTTTATATAAAGTACTACTTTAAAAATGGCAAACAAAACCCACCAACTTCATACTTTAGATAAAATGTTTCATTCAAACAAGAAATTATATAACATATAAATATCTTTAAATGTTTTTTGTTCTACTTCACTCACTAGGAAAAAATCCCAGTAACAAATAAAGTCTCAGTGCACCAGGAAAGGAAAATGAAAAATTCCATTGGTTGGGAAGTTTCATGCTGAATTTTTCTGTTTCTTCAAAGTAGGGAATGTTTCGGAACATGATTATAGCTGTAGAAAAAAAAAAAATAACTTTTTCAATGAAGAGAATTTAATATTTTAACAAGATTTCAAAGACAAGATAAAAGAATTTAATATACTATATGGCACATGATACTCATATGAAGTGATTTATTTTACTTCAATATTGTTTAAACAATATTATTTTAAAGATTTTGTTCTGTGGAATTATAGAGAAAATGTACAAAAAAGTTAAATTTATCAAATTAATTTGTCTCTTTAAGGTTATGCAGAAAAAGTGGAAAAGACTTATAAAAATACAAAAAGAAAAAGATTTCATTGCCAAGCATTATAAGTACAACAATTATACAGCAATAATTTTTGTATTTTTATACTATGATAATCTAATATTATCTTCTTGTCTTATGTTTCAGTGTTAAAAGTTCTGTACAACATTATATGTTTTAATTGCTGAATATGAAAGTACTGGCACAATCCTACATTGTTTATGATAACTTTATGATTAATTAACCAGGTTGAAATGTATTAACTTAAATACTTTTTTTTGTAATAATACTGGAGAATATGATCACTGATGTGAACATAAACATTTGTTTGTTTGTTTTTTGAATTTTGCACAAAGCTGCATGAGGGCTATCTGCACTAGCTGTCCCTAGTTTAGCAGTGTAAGAGAGAGGGCAGGTAGTCATCACTGCCAACTCTTGGGCTACCCTTTTACCAAGAAATAGTGGGATTGACTGACACTTTATAATGCCCCATGGCTGAAAAGGCGAGCATGTTTGGTGTGACGGGGATTCGAATCCATGATCCTCAGATTACGAGTCGAATGCCTTAACCCACCTGGCCATTACGTAATTTATAGTATTCACAGTACAAATCAACTACAAGGGATGATTTTAATATATTTCAAAAATTAGATGTAAAATTTTAATTTATGCTGTGTTAATATGTTACACTTAAGATAAATTAGTGTTATTATTACAAATCACCAGCTTTAAAATAATAGTAACTCATGCATGCAGTTAAGTTCCAATATATCTTCTCTTTAATGACTGATAATTTGCATATTATTAGAAGTGCTTTCATATTGAAAACTAAGTTATGGAGAAGGTTCATGTATATATACACACTGCTGGCCAAAATCTTAAGGCTAATGAACATTTTTGCATTGTTAGACTCAACCACTTATTTGAGTAAAGCTTCAAAAGATGAAAATAAGAAAAAAAAAATAAAAACCTTTTTTAGCATTTAACATGGAAAATGTGAACACTATGAAATTAGCCTAAATACTAGCTAGGAAAAGTTTAAGATCATACCAAAAAGAAGTCTTAAACAGGGTAGGAAATGCCCAACAAGAGATCTCAGTAGTGAATTGCATGACCGTTATTGCAAGTAACTTCAAACATTCGCTTTGGCATGGTCGATGTGAGCATTTGCAGAAGGCTGGCTGGAATGTTATTCCAAGTGGTGAAGATGGCTTCACAAAGATCATGCACTGTTTAAAATTGACATCCATTTCTATAGACTTCCCTTGCCATCCATCCCCAAACATTATCAATGGGGTTCAATTTGGGCAAACACGCTGGATGGTCCAAAAGAATCACGTAAATCACCATGAAAAAGTCCTTTGTCCTGCAGACATTGTTGATTGCAGAGTTGTCCTGCTGAAAGATCCAGTCATTTCCACACAGCAATTTTACTATGCCCAATCTCACCAGCAATAGCATGTTGAGAGAGACCTTGCTTTTGCAGCTCGACAATTCTGCCACATTCAAACTCTGTCAACCTTTAAGCCTTTGCCATGTTTGCACCCAATGTAACACAGGAGATGTCAATGGGAGATGTTGACAACGCTAATGCTTGAACACAAATGACTAAATTTCGTTACATGTTTAGCAATTAACACTTCGTTTCAGTATGGCCTTAAACTTTTGACCAGCTAGTATTTAGGCTAATTTCATAGTGTTCACATTTTCCCTATTAAATGCTAAAAAAGTTTTTATTTTTATTTTTCCTTTTATTATTTTCATCTTTCTAAGCTCTACTCAAATAAGTGGTTGAGTCTAACAATGCAAAATGCATATTTTTTCTTTATGTTCATTGGTCTTAAGATTTTGGCCAGCAGTGCACATATATATATATATATATAATAACCTGTTTTCAAAATAGATGTCTGTATTAACTCCTTCACTTAACAACAGAATTTTGTGTATGTTTCTGCAGAATTCACAAGAATTTTGGCACTTTCACAAAAATTCAATTCTTTAGAGTGTTTTCTCAAGCATGTGACTTTATCTTAGTAACATACATAAATAAAAATATATATATATATTGTATTCAATGGCCAACCTAACTTACAGGCTACAAAAAACCACAGCACTGGATATGTATGTGTAGATTTCTGATGTTTCATCACCTCAGCATATAATTTTCAAAAATGGAGGTGATGACTTTTGGAAAACATTTCACTTTAATTCTCTTTTTGGGAGTAGAGACTTTCAAGAGTACACAGCTTAACCTCTCACTTTAAGGGGTATTGACTTGGAAGAGTTAATTTAGTAACTGGGTGATAATAACTATTGAAATGCCTCTTTTTAATATCCTTAACTCTACTCTGTTCACTTCATATCTGAACTACTTTATAAAAAGAAAATTTGGGTTTCCTAAAATGTATCCTAATTGTGTTTATTTTTTGTCTTCCTATAAAAGTTGGTTCAAAATATCCATTAATTTTAAAAGGTACTGTAAACTAAGTACAGTCACAAAAACGTGTGTTATAAGCTTCTTAACTAATGCAAAATTGAATTTTTCTTGTACTTTTTAGTTCTCCATGGAACTTCCTAGTGAGGCTAAAAAATAGCATTTTGTTTCTGAAAAATAACAACTAGAAAATAAAGGTCCAATTACTTTACAGATAATCATACAAGTAATATATGCTGCAAATAACTTTAAAGTCTTCAATAGTACAAATAGCTAAATTTAATAAAAACACGGCAATACTAGAATGAGCATGTTATACAAAATGATTTTTGGAACCTCATCATGTCTGATCATGCACTTTTTTATAACCATGAACCCTGATAATAGCCCTAAAGCATATTTTCTGCTGCAAATTGCTCTGTCATAATGCTTTCACGTCCAAAGCACACCATCCATCCCCAGGATTTTCCATGAGCCATCTAGTGAATGAAAATGATATCTCAGCACCCATTTCAACAGTCTGGTAGCAAATAAGTCCATAGAAATGGAAACCAGTGACCTGTATATCTTCATATAGATTAACATGAATTCTCTAATTGCTTCACATATGCAATGATTCAAAGGGAGGTACAACAGAAAGCCTTATTTACATAAACTCATACCTGGTTAATCCTCTTTCCACACAAAGCTTGTATTTTATGTGGTACAAATTTCCAAATCAATGATCTGACATTAAGCAAATTCACCTTATAATTATGTATCCATTCTCCTGATACCTAATTTGCTCCTAGCACAATGTCTAATGATAATCACGAAACACTTTAATGAAATTTTGCAACTTGTTGTGTATAATTTTAATTTTAACCCTTAAGTGCACCATCATCAACTGATGCTGCTACCTACAACACTCCCACTGTTTAAGTGTCAAAAGAGATTTATTATTATTGACCAGTATAAAATAGCATATAGCTTGTTTCATTTATCAAGATACACATATGCTTTATCAACAGTAACCATGTATTGCTACTTTTCCTGGTTAGGTAATGTTCATACAATTTTCTAATAGTTGGGTTAATATACTGTGGAAGAAACTTGTATACATGTGACTTGTGTCACTTTTCCAGATGGAAATATTCCTTCATTATATTGTGCATTGTTGACTGGAAGACAGGAATTAATTTTGCCAATGACCATTGTGTTATTGAATTATTACCTTTTACTATATGTTACATTTGGCTTACCATGACTTGGTGAGGGGTGTTACAAATTGTTACATTTCTCTTTCTGGATGGCCCTGGTGTCCATAAGTAATCCACATTCCATTATTTTCCAATGTAGTTACATATAAGGGATACGTTTACCTTAAAAATTCTGAATTCTCAACGTGGAAAAGTCTTTATGATCTGCATGATTAAATATCTTGTACTGAGAAGAGCATTTACATACCTGTCCTGATCACACTACACATTTAACAATATTTTTCTAATATATGCCATTTCACTATAACTTTATATTTGCTAAGGTTTTTCACATAACTTGCTGATTTTAATATTTAAAATTGTTTTGGTGTAAGATACTCAAACACTCAACTTTTAATAAGGATTAAACCATTTACAGACTTTCCTTCACAAGTTAAAAATGTCTGTTTTAACAATTCCTGATAAAAGAAATTGGTCACATACATCACGATTATACCTTTAATATGTACAACTCCATAAGTCATAAGCAGCTTATATTTATTACTATCTGGAGTATCTGTCCCTTGCATGGGGGAAATAAAAACTCATGGGTACCAAAGGATAGGAAATTGTGCTTCTGTTTTTCATGACATAATAAAAATTGAAAGTGAAACAAAAATACATAAAGGTAACAAGGAAAAGAAATATTGTTTTTAAGAATTATATCAATATTAAATGAGGTGGGAGTCTAACCCCCTCATGACCTTCCTCACATTATTCTGTATCACTGTCAAGTTGTGTTGATTTGGTAGTTTCTTCAAAATTACATATGAAATTGGAGAGGGAATCCAATTCCCCATTAGTTTCCTCATGTCATTCTATATCACTGTGTCAAGCCTGGTGTGAACTGATCAAGAAATGTGGCAGCAGATGTGAAATGATAGACATAAAACCACATCTTTTTTTCCTGGACACACACTTGTTTCATACGATAGATGACAAGCATAATGCTAAACAGATTGTAAACCAAAATATTGTGCATACTTGATAGCTTACATTAAACTTATTTAATGTACAATGCAAAATAATAAGAATAAGAGGAAAAATTACAACTTCACAAGCATCAGTTAACTTCACTTAATAAGCTGAAAGTACATGCTTAAATGAATGTTGGTAGCTGAAATTCTCTTGCAACTAAAACCTCACACATTACATACTGAATATAGATTATATGTACATTCTTAAAATAAGCCTAACAGACACACAAAAATAATCATCAATGTCTGTCATTTAACAATTACAAAATATTAATAAAATACTAATTTTTGTTATGGTGTTTTCTATTTTTTTATGTTTTTTTGTACCATAAAGGCTTTCAAATGAATAAACCGGTAAATGTAACATTGCATTAATACACTTGTAAGCATAAAATAGGCCTATGTCAGGTGCTACTTCTCCTAATGGATTGCCATTTTTCTGTGTTTTATCCATTAAAAAGCCTTTCCTACTGTTTAAGCCTACACACTACAACATAAAGTCACTGTACATACCTTCACAGATAAAAACCAAAGGGTAGAGAGGTATCCACAGTGTGTATCTGAGCCACGTGATAAAGTGGATGTTGACACCATACATTTTTAACATGTAATATGGATATCTGGAATAAATATACAATTCATTTTGTGTTCAAAACTCAGCTGGCATTTTAAAGTTTTGTTCTTTTTACTTAATATATATTACTTTTTTTTTAATTTGTGAGCTGCAACAGAATGGGGTTTGGTGATTTAACATAATAACTTTCAGTCATTTTCAGAAAAGTTACTACAGCTTGTACCAAACTGATATATGGAAACATTCAGTTAAAACTTCTACCAAAAGAATAAAAAAAATATTAAGTAATTTATATACATAAATATGAAACTATACTTTAAAGTTATGTTAAAAGCCAACAATACTTAAAATTAATTCAAAACAATGTTTTGACAAATTATGTAACATTCTAAGTTGTTTTACTCACTAAATGTTTTACCTTTAGCTTACAGCTATAATCTTGTTATAGTATAATTTTTCTTTGAAGGATGCTTAAAATATTACAGTTTCTACTGACTATCTGATAAAATTCTGATGTGTATGTTTATAAGTGATGAAAAACTGGATTACTTATCACAAAATCAGGCATACATTCTTAAGGCCTCCAACAGTGACATATGATGCTCAACATTCAGATATCCTGCAAGGCCCCCCCTCTGTATCTTCCCTATGTGTTAAATTGGTATATACAAGACGTAAAGTATCAAAAGAAATTCTCAATATCAAACAACACACTAAACTTATTAAAGTCTATTGAACAGTTATGATCTATTACCTCTTAAACACCTGGGTGCATCAATTATACGCACCAGGTATATTATCTTTATTACAAAAAGAAACAAAAACTGATGAAACTGTTCGAACCTCAAGACCGGCTTTTTACATCTTATGTAGTTTATATGTAATATTTGTATGAATTCACAATTTTGTATACTGTGATATGTTTTTAACAAACAAAAATGTTTAACTTTGTTGTAAATTTCAATTATTAATTTTTAAGTATTCCTATATTATTGTAAAACTTCAAATAGTTTTTATTTTATAAAACTGTAAAACCTTTTTTTATTTACATTGATCTGATATAAAATAACACTGCATGCAGTTTAACTATGTTTATGATCACTGCAATACAATAAAAATAACTTTTACCATATTAATTTTTAACTGTTAATCAGTTAGCACATTTAATTTAATGTACATAATATGCTTTAAACTCCATTTTGTATTAATTTATATGTACTTTTTACATTTCACTTAGGTGATTTCTGACTTTGCCCGTTCAAGGAGTAACTTAAGATATTAAGATTTAATCAAAAGATGGATGAACAAACACCAGCCTTGTCAGTAAACGAAAACTTGATACAGTCCAAAACAAAATAATCTACCTAAGCCTAATAATGTTCTACATCATCTAGTTCCACTAAAACGTTTTCTTCTATTATACCTCAACATCATAATTTAAATGAAAGTATAAAATGATAGGCAGTTTTTTCCATGATTTTAAAACAACAGTAATAGTGAGGGAAATTGTTCATATAAATATTCTCTTCTAGTAAACATATTACAAATCTAAGCTTTTATCGCTTTGTCCAATTAATATGCGAGTCTGGCTCCATTGATATGGAAACCATACTGGCTTATACAGTTAAAGAACAATGAAAAAGCTTTCACTGTGTTTTGATTACTATTAGCCTACATTTTCTCAAAGTTCAAATACAAGTAATTATAACACACCATGACAACCAAGACTGAAAACAGTTATGAGATAAAATCACTAACAGTACATTTGTACCAAAGTTACAAGGCTCAAATAGGTGTTAATTTGTTCAGAAAAGTTGAGACTTTTATTTTCATGGGATACAAGTCCTATATTTAGAAAGGAATTGGAAAATTTATAAATATTAATGTTTTCCTTGTATAAAATTAAATAAATAAAAGTTTGTTATTCTTAACTGAATAATTTTCAACACTCTTCCAAGCATTAAAAAATGTGTGGATTTCTTACTTCAATGATACAATTTTGCCTTGGACAATGAGTGTACTCAGACTGGTGCCAAAGAGTTAATGATGCTTCTATGAATACTACTATTTCTTTTAGACTATAATATTTCATGTACCTCTGACAACAGTGTCATTATATATAGTAAATAATAAAAGCACCCAGTTTTCTCTTTTTTCAGAATAAGAAAATATTCAGCATTAAAATACAAGATAGCTATTAGTGCTCTTCATAACCACTCCCATTATAATAACTTTCAAACAAAACCAGACATATTTTGAGTGCACCTTATTATAAACTAGAACTTCATATAAACAATCGAAATGAACTTACATGCAACTAATAATACATTTTTCAAGTGTAAAAAATGAAAGTTTTCACTAAATACAATGTGGCTTTTTTATTTGTTATCAGAGCTAATATTACTACTATTTTATAGTTATAATTAATACAATTATTAAAAATACATTTGTGTTCAGTGTTTAAGATGAAGCATCATTTATAAACTAAACTGAAGCCCCTACAATACATTTATTGAAAGTAATTTTATAGAATGATTATAAAAAACTGCATATAACTGTTCCATCATTGCATAAGTGCTCAGTAATTTGAGGATGGTCTTTGTGCAGTTCTTAACTTGTCAATACAAGTCAAAACTTGTATTCATTTAAATTTATTTCTTTACCTAATAAGAACATTTTCTCTTACTAGAATGACTGCATGAAGAGCTAAAAAACTGCAGCAGGTGCACAACATTTTTATGACAAAATGTAATTAAACTCATGAAAAGTTCTGGTATTTACAAAAATCAGTGTTAAAATTAGGATTTAAGATAATATATGGACAGATCTTGTAGAGTAAATCCTAAAACATATAGTTTTACATATTTTTCTGTTAGCTAATAAAAGATAGAACAAAATTAAAACCATTTTTGGGTGGAGGATCATTTTTTGTCTGCTCCTTGTTTGCTAGGTTTGTAATGTTTTTTGTTGTTTTTTGAGAAAAAGAAAAATGTTTTAAAACATTTTTTTAATGTAAAACTGTCATACCTGATAACTTCCATTACTGTGAATCCTATGAAAAGATAAAAGATGGCTGACTTTGTTTGGCTTCTTGGGTGAGCATCCAGCAAAGCAAAAATAACAAGAAATCTTCCACAGAGCTGATAAAGAATCAAATATATCATCTAAGTAAGTCATAAAACATACATTACTATTTCAGAAAGGTAAAATTTTCCTAGGCTGAGAATGTATTTTTGATAATTACCTCTCTCCTTTGTTAGCTTTTCTCAATCTGTGTTGCCCTCTATACATGCAATTTTCACATGCCACTAGCCATGATGCTCCCATCTACTCTCACATGCTAACATGTGGTAAAATTACACTGGAGAATGCAAATGAGCATGTGATAACCCTCTACCAATAGGAGTGCAACACATACTCTAGTGCAGCAGACTCCCTCTATACTGTAGAGCACAAAAGAGATGCATTTCATGATGTATCAAAAGTGGGAAAGATGGGAACGGCTGGGAAGTGTGAAAGGAGGTAAGTTATCTATCAGAAATATATTTTTAGTGTAGAGTGTGCCAGAGCATGTCAAACCATATATGATGAGTCCACTCCATTGCATACTTGTCATCTGGAATGAAATATACTGGCTGGGCTCATGTTAATCCAATATCACACCACCCAGGAACTGACACCCAGGCAGTGGTAGGATAGTGTAAAGCCAGCCAGAGAGGGAACTGCATATGGTGGATTTATCTGGTCAAAACCAAGACAGCATTGGTTATTTGTCTTCTGGTTCACAGTTGAAGAGTACATACCATCTACACCAACAACACATCACTGCCCTACCCTCAACTGAGTGGAACTTGTCACACTCAAAAGGATGCCTCCATGGTTCATTACCCAAGTGGCTAGGAATTGGTAAGTGGCAAAAACTCCCATACTCCATTGGGAGAGAAGAGAGTAACAATGTGGTGGGAGTCTCGAGAAGTGTGTCACTATACAACAGTGCAATGGGTGATAAAAAAAAACATGTTTTGAAAAGTAGGCTGGTCCTGATTTATTTAACTAGGACTAGATGGATGGGCAGCAAGTTTGACACTTCTTTACTCATGATAGTCCATGAGTTGATATGGTCTGGTGTGGGCCTAATACATGAAACAAAGTATTGCAAGGACACCTCAAGTAGTATTGAAAACATTCCATTTCCTCATTGAGAGTTATTGACCTGTAAAGCCATATGGTACAGATTTAAATTCAAGTATACCTGTACCAGCTCCAGTCACCACAGAGCAGGATCCACAAATATAGAAAAGGACTACTCAAAGGTAAGAGATAAAAAGTGACAACTCAATCTGCAAAGCATATACAGAGTATGGAGAATGGAAAAGGCAGCAAGACAGATGAGAAAGAAATGACCAAGATGTGGGTATTGTGGGAAAAAAATGAGGTGTAGTCCACATGCCAGTCTAATTTATCTCTTCTAAAGGATGACACAGGAAGAAGGCAAAATGAAACTTGGAAGTTGCAATGAGAATCCTTAAACAATGAAGTATAAGCCAAATGAAATAAGTTGACATAGAAATCCAGTAAAGGTTACAGATGAAAGATCCCGGTTAGAGTGCAATGGAATAAAAAAATGAGAACAAGAGCTGTGAAAAGAAGCCATATAAGCAACATAAGAATGTGGAGCCCTCATATGACAAAGAAAACTAATTGGATCAGAGCAGAAATATAAATAAGAAATAAAGGGTATGAAAACCAATGTGATTCAACATTTCTGTAAAAAAAACCTACTACCATGATACAGAATGTGAGAAATATCAATAGCAAAGACATCTGACTTTGCAAGTAACGAGGAGTAAAAAATGCCTTGAGAGAGAGAGAGCACAAAGAACAAGAGGACAGAGGCTCAAATTAGGAAGGGTCAGGGCATGAAAGAAAACATAAAGATTCCAATTTGATAGAGCAACTGGACAAGGAGGATGAAGCAGGTGAAAAGAACAAAATACAAGGAAAATAACAGATGAGGAAAATATATGGTTGAAATGAGAAAAATAAAAAGTTTTGGATAATGTTGCTCTATTTCAAACAATGGTAGAAACAGATAAACAATTGTTGAAGAGCCAAGTAAAAAACTGGAAAATTGTTGAAAATGAAGGTGATAAGCTATGATGTAAAAATCAGCAACAGCAAATGTGCTATTTGTGCTGGTAAGCCAGCAAGAACAAAGGAAGACAACTTGCATTTAAAGTCCAAGATGTCTCACAAGGGACCAGAAGATAAAATACACACACAAAGACAGTGTGTGCCAACAATGGGATGAAAGATGAAGAAATGAAGTTGCCAAAGAAGGGATTGGAAAAGAGGAATAGGTACAGAAGGATATGACTGAAGGGGATTCAAGAGTGGAAAACACAGTTATGCTGGCCAAAATGGAGTGATGAGAAGCATTCAACACTGAGTGGTTTGAATAAAAGAAACAATGCAGGACCAAAACACATAGGACGATAAGCATACAGTTAGAGATTGGACCAAACCTTATTGGGCCCATCCTTGATCAAAAGTGAAGGATGCAAAACCAGACCCCAGAGAAGGAGAAGTTTGGTACTGAGCTGGATGGCAAAGCCATACAGAAAAGGGGTACATGGTATAGCCACTGAAACACTATGTTGGTAGAATCTTACCAGAAGGAGAAACACTCAGTGAAATGATTGCAAGAAAGTGGATTTTGAAGGAAGAAAAATATGAAAACTGAGGATAAAAGAGGAAGAATAAAAAATGAAGAAATAGTCATTCTGCTAGCACCTGAAGGACTAAAGAATCTGCAATGAAAGGATGCCACAGAAGAGAAAACTTGGCTACCTGTATGGAAACCAAAGGGACAGTCACCAATAACACGAGCTTCTGAAAAGGCAACAACAGGTGATCTGACAACTTGTAGTTTAAACACAGAAAGGTGGATCTGGTAGAGGTGAAAACACTGGAGAATGAGGCAGGGGAAGAGGACTGGGAAAGATGAGAGAAAGGAAAAAAGAGAAATATTAATGTATAGCTTACACAAAGACTAAAATATCAGAGTTACCAAAAACAGACTGGTGCAAGAAAAGAGCCAGGTTAAAGACATCTAGATAAGGAGCTGGGAGATGCACATATAACAAAAGGGTGTCCTTGCCAAGGAGAAGCCAACAACAAAGCAGCCACATATTTAGGGATAAAGTAGGAGGAGATAAACATGCCTACATAGGAAAAAGAATGGCATATATATCCATTGAAAACCCTTCAGGAGAATAGTGAATAGCTTCAGAAAGAAATTGAATACATGGCAGATAATAGAGGGCAGTTGTGAGGGTAAGACAAAACAAGAAAACTGGGCAAGGAAAAATAAGAGGGTAGTAGCAGGACCACAGCCCCATGTCTGAACCAGTGATTTCAAGATCCTAGAATCAAGAAATGGAAACTCTAACAGATGAGATGCCAAACATGAGAGTCAGCCAGACATGGGTCTGGAGATGCTGGTATACCAGAATGCAGTTGAGTAAAGAACTGGTCTTCCTGGATACAAATATCACACAGGGTTGAAAAACCAAATAATCAGACTTCTGGTCAGAATGAAAGAACCAAAGAAGAAAGAGACAAAAGGTAACAGACCTAAGAGATCATGTTCAGAAATGCTGACAAAGAAAAAGAAAATCAAGAAAGACAGATTTGGAATAAGCCACAAAGGCAGGATGTAGAAAGAAGCTGTCAAAGACTTCATCCTAAAGATCAGATTCTCCAGGAAATGGGAGATATAGATGTGGCACAGAAGATGTTGCAGGCAGCATGTAAGACTCTAAACTGTGATGTACCAATACTGAGACCTCCTCTGTCAATGGTATTGAGCCCAAAGCCACAGCAGTTTTAAATATAGCAGAATCCATATCAGAAGTTGTAATTTTGGCATAAAACAAAGATCACTGCATGGAAAAGATAAACTTTCCACAAGAAAATCTGAAATCTTAATGACAACAAAAAATACATTCTCATAAGATAGTAAAAAAGTTAAACTGAATATGAAAATGCAAAGTACCCAGGAGAAATTTAACACAACTGCACTTATGAATGCTAAATCAAGAAATGATGAGAGTGTCAAAGGAGTCAGCTACACTAGGAGTGTGCACTATGTTTCTGCTGGTGGAAAGTTGTTGAATGCTCACTTGCATTCTACAGTGCAACTGTACCATTTGTAAACACATGAGGGTAAGCGAAAGCATCATGACAAGTGGCAAGTGAAAAATGTGCATACAGAGAACAGTACAAATGAAAAAAGAAAGCTACTATGTGAGAAAAGGTAAAGTATCATATCAGAACATAAGTTTGTTCATGTAACATAAATCTCACACACCATGAGTAAATCTTTTCAGCCTTGCTGTAATGTTTTTATAATTCCAAATACCTTAAAAAATAAAATGTAACTTCACAATAGCATACAATACTGCTGATTCTGGTAAACAAATCTAGAAATACTCCACTTAAACCAACTTTTGTTGCAATTTATAATATCCACACAATACAAAGCAGCTTATATTAACACTTCCAACTTTTTAAACTTTAAATCTTAAGGAATATTTTGAGTTACAATCATATCAAAATATACTTAAGACTTATAAAATAACTGTTAGGGACAATGATTCCATTTAAAAATAGTTGCAATATGATCCTCGTTTTCAAGAATTTCAAGCAATTAACAAAACTGAATAGAACTAATTAGAAAATCATATTTTTGTCAATGATTCATATTACAAACAAATAAAGGGTATAACCATGAGAACCAAGATATTCTCCAACTGTTAGCAGGCTATATAGAATACAACATTTTTCTGACTTATACTGACAACACAATAATGACTTAATTTGAATCTAAACTTCCAGCACAGACAAATTACAGTTTTATCAATTTCACTAAGAACTATCAAACAGATCTTCAACTCACAAACAATGTTTTAAACCACTCCATAAACACCCTTGGCACCACTCTAGCTTACTATACAGAATACATTTTTTTTTTTAACTTCCATCTATTATAAACATACTGACTCCCATTCTATCCTGGATTACAACTCAAACCATTCCATATCCACTAAAAGTGTATTCCAAAAATCAATGTCACCATCTATGCCTTCTATGCAATTTCACACCTAATTCCAACCAAACAACTGATAGTATGTCAAATTCTTTTTAAGATTAACACTTATCCTATAAACATGATCAATTCAGCTTGTAAAAATCAGTGGTAATAATAATGCACTAAAACTAAAGATGAAAAATAATGATCCTAAAAATTCTCTTCCTTTTGATATGGACAATGGACATATCATCTACAAAAATACAGATATGTAAAATAATTAAGAACAATTTGAAATGTTTAAGAACAACAAAGCATTAAACAATGAACTTATAATTTCATATAAAAAAAAAAAGTCATACTAGTTTGTGAATGGTTGAAGGCACCAGAAGCAGTCACTCATCTTCAGTGTGGTACATGTTGCCACGCATGTTCACAATGGAACACACTGAATTACATCAACACCAATACTTCTGTATTTTTACCCAATTCCATGTAAACAATGAAACAGTTGTTCAGCAATACATACAAATTCTTAATATACTTATTTACTAGTTTATACTGTAGACAACAGTACGTAAAAGAAACAGGTTGTATGTTGTCTGAACAAACATGCCAACACATTCATATCATCCAGAATTACAATCTAGACAAGCCTTTAGTTAAATATTGCAATAATAATGACCATTCTATTAACCACTTCAAAATACTGACCTTCCATCATTCATCAATAGTGAAAAAGAACAGACAACAAAATGAAAATCAACTAATCCATCAGTTTGGTACCATACACCCAAAGGAAATAAATGAGACCTCAGAGCACTTTTTTTATTTTTCAAACTATAAGAATGTGACATTGTAGCAGAGCAACAGTGCAAAATACCAAATTACCTATTAATATTATAGACATTTGCTAAATATTTGTCAAAATATAGTTCAAACTTTTATTTGGATTATATTTTTTTACTTATAATGATAAATTACGTGTATACTAATATTATCCTATTGTAAAACCATTGATTTGCTTGTGATTCATATCTACTCCACTCTAGGACTGTTGTATGGTATTACTTTCACATTTTTTTCCTAATAATCCTTGTAATATCAAATGTTGTGAACATTAAAGCATTTATTTAGCATCAGCCATTATTTGTGGTATATATTTTTCCACTTTTTTGTTAAATATTTAGAAAATAAGTTACATGTATGAAAATGTATAGATTTCAACTGGCAATATATAACGTGAAAATTCTAATTAAAGTTTCATTACTGAGAAAGCAAAACATTACCATGACTGAAAGCCAAATACAATAACAATAAAAAGTAGATTAATGAGCACACATCTAATAAATATAATAAAAAAATGAAAATTTTAATTCTAATCTTATATTAGGCACACTTGGACTAAATGGCCACATCAGAGATCCCTAGGTTTCAGATATAGCTTTCTCTATAGTTTTGATCAAATTACAGAGCAAAAGAAAAACTGCCAGCTGGCAATTGGTATCTGCCACCATAAGAGTTTTAACCAGTTCTCTGAAATGAATGACAAAATTGAGTCACTTTAATAACAAACATGATTGAAAGTATGGAATATATACTTGGTATCATGTATTGCACCCTCAGTCCTATGATTCACTCATGTTTGTCCATAAGTGTACAATCTGCAACATCCATCTTTATGAAGCAAAATAACATGAAGCATACCCACAAGCAGTCTTGTAGACTATTTCAATCGTGAGTATATATGACACACAGATTTTCCAATGCAGAATTAAGAAAAAGTATACCTGGTTAAGTAGCATTCACTAGTGAGCATAATCCAACTATGCAACAAAGACTCCTGCAAAGAAAATGAAAAAGAAAATGAGCATCTACTCACTCAAAGAGAAATTATGAAACCCAAGTCTGAAAACAGACAGGTGATGCATGCTAGACTGGAGTTCATGAAGGAGAGTGGTAGGCAGAGAGAGGGAAAGGAGAAAATACCAGTAGTGGGATTAGAAATGGAAACAATGGTTAAACTGGCCAATACAGAGCCACCAACAAATCTTAACATGGAGTGGTTTAGATGATAGAAAGGATGTATGGAATCAGATGAATGAAAGGGTAGGGCATATAGCTATAGACATGATAAATCCTAATTGACAGCAACCACTGCTCTAGCCAATGAATATGAAACTGGAAAACAAAACCTTGAGAGCTAAGAACTGAGATGAGTGGCAAGGATATCCAACTACAAAATACCCCACTCAGTACAGAGCCTACAAAACACCCATGGGTCCAGTGACCACTCCACAAGAAGAATCCTATTAGGATGTGATAAATGATCCATGACAAGATTTAAGCAACCAGAATATGGCAAACCAACAAAATAAATTGATGGCTGTGGGTCCAATACAAGAAATCCAATGTCCAAACACAGAGGTCTTGCCTGGAGATGCACAACACCACTCTCAGGTTGTTGGAATGAACCATCAATGACTGACCCTAAAGGTCCAGAATAAAAAGAACCACAGCTACAAGATTAGGAATAGCTACAAGAGATTGATGTGTAGAGAGGACCCTGCAAAAATGCATCATTCAAAAACTTTCCAAGCATCCAGATAAGCACCCAAACTTGAAAAAGAAGCACCCATAAAAAAGTGACATTTTGGATGAGAAGGAGGAAATTGAACACCAATACTGGAGTTGTTATGATTCAACTGCCCAGCTAAGATGGTCTGTAAAGAAGGAGAAGAGGGGTTTTCAAGGGATTTCAAATGATTCTCCACTTGTCCATGAATTCCCACTGAATGCAACACGTGGATATAACCCAGAAGGATAAAGGCTTCCACTAAAGCCCAGATCTCCAAAAGAGACAGAACATCTAGGACAGTGGGAAGAGAGGTTGAGAACCAGTAGCTCTATAATATATAAAGTCTAGTCCCCACAAAGGGCCCATCAACAGAGGAACCACATTATCAAGGAAAGAGCAATCAAGGAGATGCATCCCCATGGTGGAAAATAGGAAAAACAAAAGCTGGGAAAAAGTAACCAAAGTATTAGGGTCCAAACCCCCAAAAGGACAAGCAAGAAGAAACACTGTGAGTCTAAGGAAGAAAATGAAAGACAGTGTTACATCAAAGTATGGTCTACCACAGTTGATTAGAATCAATGCATACCAACTCTGAACATAACTGGTCCCTAAAAGGACTCACATGAGCCCAATATCCAGTGAGGGAGTCGAAACATTAAATACTAACCTATTGGACTGATACTAAGAGGGGCAGGTGAGGAACCAAAGGAAACAAGAAACAAAGATAAAATACAACATACTTGAAGTAATAAGTCAACAAAGGGAGGGAGAGGCCTGGACACATTCCCCAAAATGAAACATAATAGTGATGAAAAAACAGGAGGTGGAAACAGGCTGTCAAAATCTGCATCCCTATATTCAGGCATACCCTTGCATGGTATACAGAACAATCATCTGGCAACCCAAAAGTGTACATAAAGGTAATTAATGCCCATCAAACAGAGCCATTACTTTCTCAGTAAAATAAGCTTACCCTGATTTCACTTGAAGTTCCAAATTGAAATTCAAAAACTGATAAAAAAATTTATTTGAAATAACAGAAAAATGCATGTGTGAACCATGAGTGAAAAATTAATGAAATGATAAAAAAAACAAAGCCACAAATAACTGACACAAAGTCAATAAAAGAAAGAATTGGTATGAAATCATGAGTGAAAACATGACCTAAACGTAGAACTTCCAATTGAGAAATGATTACTGGCTGTATGGAAGAGAGGGTGCTAGTAATGATATCAGTTGCAGCACACTCCTGTTAGTGGAGGAATGCTGCATGACCTTTGCATGACGACAAGCAGATGTCTCACATGAAGTTGCATGTAAAAGTAGGTTGAAATATCAAAGCTAATGGTGAGCACAAATTTGCACATATAGGGGCAATATAGGTTCAGAAAAGCTATTTTTGAAGGAGATAAAACATCATATTTGAAAATACGATTTCAATACACGTAATTGATGAAAAACAAATATATATAAAGTTTATTACAAGCAAATAACAGTACAGCTGCAAAATTAAACTGAAGAGATATACCTTTCTAATTCAACTTATGCCAATATATTTTAAGCATTGGGAGAATTTTAAAATGAAATTAATTTTTCAGAATACAAAAATGTAAGTTACAAATTAGTTAAAAACACTTTTTGCTTTAATCACACATCTAAAGTAAGATTAAAATATTTTAAAATAAATTCAAAACTTTCTTACCTGAAACAAACAAATGAGGTAATTTCCTTGTGTCACTCCTATCAGCAAATGAATTATTTCTAGCATTTGCAGCAACTGGCAGATTTTCATCACTCTTCCAACTGCTTCATATGTTCCATCTATAGAAACTAAGTTACAAAGTAGAGATGGATAATCACCAAAACATAAGCTAACTAAAAATCTAAATACTGAAGAATTAGCAGTGGCAAAGGAATGAAATACAATTTAATGTGTAAAACTATTATGCTGGAAAAATTTCCATTAAGATTAAACTTTCTTCTCTCTCATATCATTCAAATTTAATCAAAAAACAGGAGAGTTAAAGGAAAAAAATGAGAAAAGATTCTGTAGTATTTTTTGACTAGGTAGTGAAGAAATGTATTTCTTGTTTACCTCTTTTTATATTAATTGTGAGACTTTCAAAAGAAACTGCTTATACAAATGTGATTTACTCAAAATTTCTGAAGAGACAATCATATATCAAGCAAATTTAATACAAGAATAAGTAAGAATATTTCAGTTTGTACTTGTATTACAAAATCAGCTTATATCTTAGAAAAAGTCTTGTTTTTAGTTTATAAAGTGTTCAAAGTGAAATTTTCCTGAAAATATATTGGTATGACAAAACTTTCATGTCTACTTACATGGTCCTTCTTTAGAATAGCGAATGAGCATTACTATTAGTACATACAGAAAACCCACAAACTGGATCAAATTGTAGAATAGGAGGTAGACCTTCCAGAAATCCTTCACTTGTGTGGAAAAGAAGGTGTTGAGTGAAATTGGTAAATGGACATTTTTAATATCTAACTCATTTAATTTTTTCTCTCAATGCAAAAAACTAAAATGGCAAACTTACTATAATATACATTCTGTTAAAGAAACATTAATTAAACAAAAAAGTTCAACATTCACACACTCATCAACAGGAATGCTTAAAATAGACATATTACAAATATACAAATATTTTCAATTATTGGGTTAAACATAAACTTTCAATAAAAATCTACAATGAGAGTTTTTAGTAAAAATGACATTTTGATTAAAAGCTTTGAACAAATCTAAAAAGATTTTATTGTCAATAACTGAAACTTCCTATTCTACAAATTTACTAAGTGGGTTTTCTATTAAAATATCATCCTTAACTGTTTCTTACAATCTAGATACTTTATCAAGGAAACTTTTAACTTCTATTATTACTCCTAATATTATTCTATTCAATGCACCAAAAATCAACATTTATTGATACCTATATTATACAATATAAATACTATTAATAAAATATTAAATATTAATATCTTGTAATATTTAAGATAAAATCCATATTATTATGAACAGGATATGCAACTTTAAAGAAAAATTATATACTTCCTTAAAATATTTTTCAAAGAAAATTCTATACCATTTTGGTCAGGTCTCTTCCTTCTTCCTATTGTATTTCCAAGTTTTTCTTTCTGATTTAAAAACAAACAAACAAAACTTCATCATAAATAATTTATCAACATCATATAATGGTGTATTTACACCTCACACAAAAATTATGAAAACTAAGACTGATCTATTTTTTCCAAAATTATGTTATGTGGTAGAGATATTCTCTGCTGGCTATCTAACAAAAGCCATCTCTGGAAATCTCAAATTAAAATAAACCACTGCAAAATATTCATTTACTTTTCAGTTTAATTAGGAGAGATATGATTAAAGAATTAATGAGCTATTACTCTTCATGTTATAATACTTCAAAGTTGAACACCTAAGTTATGAAAATGCAAAATATATATTTGGTATGATTTATTCTATACAAGTTTCATTTTACTTCCTTTACAAATCAGATAATCAAACAACCAGATGATGTTGGTTGTTCTTCAAGTCTATATAATTCTGAACTGTTGGTTCTTTGATTAAATTAGTATGTATTGTTTCTCAAATGTGATTTAAAATAACATGATATGGTGTAAATATATACTAAATGACTCTTAATATAGTACTCTAGAACACAGTGTGTATCTGTCTGCCTCTTATTCATACACTGATGTTATGGCAACTTATTACATAATTTCAGATGTTTGGCTTCCAGTCATTTGGAAGTGAGTAGTCTATGATTGATTGAAAATTAAAGATATATTTGGATTAAAATGTAAAAAAAAATTCCATCTTTCTTGCAGTTTGTAAATGTATGTTTGTTAAATTGTCACATTATACCAGAAAACATTTTCCAATTTCAAAAATGGCTTTCCCTGGATGACAATGTCGACATTATGACACAATTTAGATTTGACATCCTTTTGCCTAATCTTGGTGTATCCCTGTCAGAGCCCATGTTCAGTAATGGACAACTTTAGATGGTTTTCAGCAGAACTTGAAATCAAGAACACTTGAAAGTGCTTACTGATCATCATGAAAATAAGGGTACACTCACTGCAACCCACGTATTCACAAGAAATAATGTACTTCAGGAGATTCTTGTATAAAAATTGCTTTATGTCCAAGATTTATCAAATATTCACAATCTATCTATGTATTTCCTTTTCCAAGGTGTCTTGAAATTAGATATAATAACTTTTTTGTTAGTACACACCAACAATCCACAGACAGAAATAAAGCAACATTTGACAGTAGCCACCATTAGCTGTAAGACTGCAACTTTTATTATTCAGAACAGATATTTAATTTACAGAAACGACCAAGCTTTATTTATATTAACACAATGGAATCTAGATTAAAAGTTTCCTGTCATCACTATCATGCAATTGGTACAGTTAATATCATGCAACTCTAAATGCTCTTTAATTGGGATAATTTAGTAACTTTGTACTGAAATATTGGCAATGAAAAATAATCGTCCACCTGTATGATTCTTTGGAAGACTTGAGCTAGAAACTGCTAACCTAATTTGCTTGGCCTAACCAACACTTAAGTATCTGCATGTCCTTTCACCTTGTAGCTTCGCTGCTCTAATCAGCCATATTTAATCTAAAAAACTAAAAATGGTCCATTTTTACTCTTGGACAAAGCTTTATTAAAAATATTAAACTGATAGCTCACATGTTGTTTTGCATAACAACATCAAAACATTTTTGTCAAATTTCAGCAGTTTTTTTTAATAACTCTGTGCATATGGATTATATATATTTAAACTAAATGTAGGTTGAAAAGATCTATCACTGCACAAAATTTGATAAACATCTATGAAATTTAAGCTTGCTTTTCTATCAAATAAATCGTTCATACCTTTGGTATGAACAGGAAAAAAGGGAGAAATTCAATCAAAAATGGAGGTGTTATACCTCAAACATTTCTTAATGGATTGCCTTGATATTTGGTATGTAAAGTTAGAGTCCATTAGAGCACATCCACAGAAAATATGTGATAGTTTGGTTCTTTAGAATTAAGCATAAAGCTACAAAGTAGATTATCTGTGCTCTGCTCACCATGGGTATCAAAACCCAGTTTCTAACACTGTAAGTCAGCAGACATATCATTGTGACACTGTGAGGGCATGAAAGTTTGGATAACCACTGTGAATTGCAAAAGGTGGAAAATCATTAAATTATCATTCCTGATTATAGTAACACACAGTGTTTCCTGCAGCTTTTTTTTTTTTGGCCATATGGCTTGATACTCTCCTATCTTGGGCACACTGCTATGTAAATTTCTGCACATACTACTAGTCACTTGAACAAAGCTTCCACCACAATGTGTATTAACATGTACTCTGCCAGCCTATGATGTAATCTTCATCAGGATACAGCAACCCACCAGCAATGCCCATAAGTACCAGCATGGTAGTATACGTCCAATCTTTATGAGGCACTCTAATTACATGGTAAGTAGGAAGTAAGGGTAGGAGGTGAGGTAGGTATCTATTTGAAATAAAGCTAAAGGTAATAAAAATTTTAATTTTAGAAATTCTACCCCCACACTGATGATGATGATGGAGGAGCCATCGCAAAGGTTTGGAGGGAAGACTGAGGGAAGTGAAAGTTAGAAAATTAAGCAGTCTAGCAAAATAAGTCCCAAAAACAAAGAAACCAAAGTAACTGGACCTGAACTGAGGAACACTAACACAGAAAACAGGTAAGTGCAACTTACCCCAATAAAGCTGAGACAGTCATGATGAAAAGCCTACAAATGAAGAAACATAAAAATGAACACTGGAGTTGAGTATGAGATGATAATGAAGAAAAAGAAAAATGAAGGAAAAAGAGATTCCTAAAATGAAAGTAGGAATACCTGGTCCTCATCAGGAAGAGTAAAGAATAAGCAAAAGTAGGCATGGAAACAACAATGATGAAACACAAGGAGGGGCATACTCAGCTGAAGTAACACAAGCAGGCAGTTGGGAATCCTGAATCCAAGATCAGAATGGAATCAACACTGAGATGGACTGTACCACTGACTTTCAGAGTGCCTCCAATTACCATTACAGTATTAGAATGGCTCCTGTGAAGAAGTGTTGAGAGTCTTTGGAGGTTTCAGAAATGAGTAACCCAGTTACCCCATGAAATTAAGATTGTGGTTTACTGTTTGTGTAAAATACTTAGAAGATGAAATTTTTATTTGATTTTATTCTATTGTTTTTCAATATAATTAATTAGAAGGAAAATAAGACAAGTATGATGATGGTGCATAGACATAATAATGAGCATCACAAATACTGAACAAAATCCATGTGTGGGATTGAACAAAAGGAACAAACAATGGAACTTGTGTCCCTAAAATACAAAGTCAGTTAAAAACATTTAAATTGAAAATAATTCATATGAATGTCATAATTGATGTTTATAATTTAGTGACAATTTTTTCATATAATCAAAATAATTAAGGAGAGGACACATAAAAAAGTGTAGTGAGAAATTGGAATTTTTCTAAGCTGTAAATGGATTTCTGAAACATACTCATTTCTGGTCACAAAAAGCCTTCTCAATTAGTAGTGTCCTTAATTGGCACAATGTCTTTGCTTGCCACTAAGCCTTCTAACTCCTGCTTCTTTCTGTATATTTACATCAATAACCTTTCACCAATAGGAGTGTGGCATTACTCCTTTTGTAACTAGCACCCTCTCTAATAATGCACCTGTTAATCGCTTCAAGAATGGGTAGGAAATGTGAGAGGAGGTATGTGTCAGAAATCCATTTGCAGTGTAGGAAAATGTTAACTTCCAATAAAATATATTACTTCCTCTCAAAAAGAATTCTAAAATCCCACACTGAACTGGAGGAGAGCTGATAAGAATATGATTGTCTTTTAGAAAGTGCCTAAAGAAGGAACAGGAAGAGTGGTAAGAAATTAAAAACAGCACATCACTGGGAAACTGTACCATTTCTGAGTGAGATACACACTTCACCTGTCAATAATGTGTTACCAAAACTATAAAAGGCAGAAAACATGGAGAGTTCAAAAAAGGTACCGGGCCAGTTGTTGATTGGCTAAGGTGCAACAGACTGTGTATGGGAATTTGACCTCCACCAACACCCATCTGGAATTGTACATCAGGTCACAGTAGAAAGAAGGTAATTTACCTTTCATCTCAAAAACAGTTACCAGGAGAGAAGATGAGCTTTTGTATCATGAACCTGACTTTTCACATGCAAATCTGCAATAAAACAAACAAATGATCTACTGGAAATCAACATCAAGAAGATTGTAAGGAGGAGGAAAGTTCAGATGGTGTACATCTCCAGTCCAAAATCTCATAGATTTGGAAATGTGTCATCAATCTACAGTAGGAACAGAGAACCTAGCATAAGACGTTGGGTAATGATGATAAAACCAGATCCACCTAGAACTGACATTCAACTGAATGTTGGGAAGTTTAAAAAGGAAATAAAGTTGGGGTACCAGTCCAGTCCAAAACCAAGGAGTATTTAGAATTTATCATCCAATGCACAGTAGCAGGAGGGAACCAGCCAAACAGAGGTGAGGACTTTTGTAGCTGGATCATTTCAAAGCAACATCCAACCAAACCAGGAACTTACATCTGGAGGATAGTAGGAAGGAGAAATATTTCAGCCAGACAAACAAACTACAATATTTATTTAGATATAGCAGAGTAGTCCATCAATACTTAGCAGCATCTGGAATTGGACATTAGAACTGCAGTAGGAATGGCAATTTGCTATTGACCCTGGCAGAATGTCACTATCCTACTTTCAACTGTGTGGTATTGTTTCACTCAGGAAGACAAGCCTTCATGATTTACCACCCCAATGTTTAGGTACTTGTAATTTGCAAAGACTCCTATAATCTTCTAGAAGAAAGGGAAGAAAAATGCATTGGATAGTCAGGAGAACCTCAGCACTGGAGAGTGTGTAATGGGTGACAATGATACCCTATTTTGAAAAGCAAAGCTACCACACTCATGGAGTTAATCAGCCAACACTAAGCAGTGCCTGAAATTAAACATCAGCTGCACAGTAGGAAGAGCATCAGAGATGGGCAGTAATCCCTGTCTCCTTTACCAATGTAATTCCATGGGTGTATGGTACAGGATGAACATACCTATGAAGCAAAAGACCTTGAGACATATCCACAACTGTTCCTATAGAATACCTCATTTAAAGAGCATGTGTAACAAGATCATATGACATGCGATATTGTGTCACATATTTTAAAATGTGATGTACAGATAACCAATGGATGGTGTAAATCAACCAACACCAGATGTCATCTAGAATTGTACATCAAGTTTGCAGTAGGAATTGTCTCAATGTTATAATCATCTAGCATGGTCACAGGACATACAGTCCATGGGCCCAATAAAGAAAATCCAGTGTCCAAAAATAAAGGTTTCTCTGCCAGGTGCCCTCTTGCTTGGAGAAATGGGACATCACCATCATACTATCCCAGTGCACCCTGACCACCTGTGCCTGAAAATGCAGCAAGAAGTGAAGAAAAACTCACTGAATTGTTATGCATATTACAACATATTAATTATTGCCTGTGGTATTATGTATGATGATGCAAATACCATTCCCACATTTACTTTCTGATTTCAAAAGTTTTTCTTTAATTGTTTGCTTGTGTGTTTTTTTTAACACAATGTTTCAATAGACATAAGATTTTATTTATAACCAAGTTGTAAATACAATGAGGTTCCAACTGTAATATCTATTGCTTATTTATTATTAGCTGGTAATTCCTGTTTCACCCTGTACTTAAGCTTTTGAAAGAAACACCAGATTTCTGTAAGGGATAATGATAACATCATTTACACTACAGTTATGACTTTTTAAGATTACTATTAGTTATTAACAAGACTTCTAAAAACTGATACTCTCATTTGAAACTGTCACCTCAATGAAACTGGTTAACACCATTGATTTGGTTTTTAAGTTATCATGTAATAGAAAAGAAGCAGAAGAAAGAAAAGCAAAAAATTCAAACTTTCTGTTACAAATACTACCAGAATTTGTGATTCAGTCATTCATAGATTTCATAATAAAAGACAAAAACTGTACAGTATTGAAAGTTCTGATGACTTATTGAGGATATATTTAAACTACTATTTTAATGAGCAATTTGTGCCTTTCCTACACACAGGCAATGCTATCGTCTGCAGAATAGTTTTGGTTTTAACTTTATACACTAAATTATTATGCAGTTTTGAGTGTTGGCATTTTTATTTATTTTATGTAATCTATGCACAAGAACAGTCATAGAATATATTGGATCATTCAGTCCTTACACACCAAACAGAGGTAAAAATTTTAATACATCATTTTATTTTCAGGAAATCACCAATTTCCCTCTTCATCTCCTATAAAGAACTGCCTTCCACTACTGTCAATTATAACGAATTTCATAACTCAATAAACCTGTTAGAAAAACAAAACTCTTAACCTGGTGCCTAGCCTGTATTTCCCCAAATTGTATCTTGTGTTTGTGTTATCCTACTATCTTCAGAGTATATCAGAAAGAAATTTAGAGGCCTTTATCCTATTGATCTCTGTTAATTTGCACTGCTGTAATTTGTTATACTAGCCTAAAACTGTTTTCGTGAAAACAATGTATTAACCTTTAAATGAAAAAAAAAGTAATTAATAATGTCTTCATGGTTTCAAATATCAAAATTCCCCAAAAAAATCTCAATTTTATATCAACAGAAAAACATTCAGAAATACAGGAAAAACCTACAATGTTTCACAACTTAAATAATTTAGAAATATCTCTAGTTCTTTGAAATAACTGGAGGAATTTAAAACTTCACAGTTAAGACTTATGAAAATTATACCATGATTAAGTTTGCATCCTCCATATTGTCCTCTTCTTCTTGAGCAAATAACCGATCAAAGTCCACTTTCAACCAAGGTGGTTTTTTTTCATCTGCTGTAAGTTGAGACCAGAGATCCACTGTTACCTTCTGAACTGAGATTTCAACTTCTTTGTCATTTACACGATACTGGCCTGTCTGTATCAAGATTCCAACATTTACATATGAAAGTAAGTTTCATATGTGTGCTGTTTTTACAATCGTTTGCCTTCATAATTTTTCTTTACAGAATAAAAAACCATTTATCACAAGTCCACACTGTCTTTTATTCTCTCATAGATAGTGCTTTCCATTTAAAATTTAAATTCTAATAATAAACATGCCCATAAGAAGCTTTATTTAAGTGCCACAAAAAGTAAAAAAATGCAAAAATACAGTGCATACACACATTAAAGACATGATTTACATATGCTAAATGAAATTTAAAAAAAGAACTCAGCAATAAACTCTTCAGTATATAATTATGTAAATTAAGAAAAATTATATCATACTTTTTAAGAAGGCTTGTCCCAGACAATCATATCTGGAGAAGGTTGCTATGCTTGTCCTAGGTGCTGTAGTTATACATTTATGTATACAAGTCTTCTAGATGAGGTTTATGTTTATTAGTAGGGAGACCTGCCTTTTCCTTATAACTTAGCTGTAGGCATATCAGCGGTATACAGTTCTAAAGTCAGACTTTTTTAACTCTTTAATTTTCCCCCTTAATGTTTGTCAATGAATTTAACCTTACAATTTGTTGTGTTGCTTATTTCCTACTTTTGGTTTAGCTACATTCAGGTTTTCATTTTTCACATGACTTTTGACTTTTCTCATTCTACAGTCAACATATTGTGGAATTTACATGTACAGGAGTTATTAGACAATATTTGTGCTTTCAAGAAGAAGCAGAAGGCAAAGAAAAGTATTGATCTAGTTGCTTAATTATCTCATTGCTTACACCATGGGAACTTGCTGGCAGAATCTATATAACAGGACAGATACCAAAAAATTATAATTTTTTTATACTGCAAAGTATAATCTGACAAGTATTTCATTCCACCCACAAGGTTAGCTATTCCTGTTTGTTAGTGCTCTCTATATGCAATTTTTTATTACATGTACCCTAAGCCTTCTGCATCCCCTACCGGTATCAAATGATTCCAGCGTGTGCCTCATGCTAATCATGTCACTTCTCCATCAATAGGATCATCGTACACTTACATTATGTATGTGACTCCCTCCATGCATCTCTACCAAGCTATCACTTCAAAGTTTGGCAAATGACAGGAGCACTGGAAATGAGTGAGGAGGAAGGGTGGAAAATGTGAATGGAGGGAAGTATCTATCAGAAATACCTTTGCAGTATAGGAAAATTATAACTTCCAATATGGTACTTCTCTCTCCTCACAAGATTAGCTAGAATCCCACATTGATTAGAAGGAAGAACCAGTAAAGGGAAGAAAAAACATATCCCTCAAAAGTATTCGAAGAACACCTCCACAGATGAGAGAGTCATATCTGAAGACCCGAAAATAGGAACTGCACCACTTTTAATACATTTTGCCATTTTTTGTAATGTGTAAGAAATCAAGGCAGAAAATGAAAGAAGCACATCTATAAAGGAGAATGAATATAGTAGGAAATTGATCCTAACCTAAAAGAAGAGAAAGGGGTATATGAGGATGCATCTTGTAGTGAAGAGTGGATAGGGCTTATTGAACTGTACTCAGTAAGTCAGCTACAAGCAAAACCTCCTCAAAGGGTTTCAATACATGACAAGGAAAGGATGAGGATTATACCACCTTTGCCTCAAACCCAAGAATCAGAATGGCTCCTAATTTCCTGATTCTTGGGTATGACAGGATTAGCTGAGCTATCAAATTGGGAATTTAACATCCAGTATCCAAAGGAATTCTATCACATGCAATCAACTCCCATGACCATAAAACAGATCAGAAACATCTCAAAGGCAATAACATCCTCATAAAAGAGAATGAGGGAGAGCCAGGATAGAACTGGAACAATCCAATGTATCACTGCTATGACCCACAACACATAAGGAGGAAGTTAGACAACCCAACATCTGTATGAGGGCTTACATTGATTTGTTTACTCTAAATCCAAAATCAGCTACAGGGTATCTACACTTACATGAGGGTAAGGTAATGGTTCTCAATCGAATGGAATAAACTGCACTTTTACATCTCTCCTTCTATTGAGAACCATTACCCTACCCTAATCTGGATGTTGATACCCTGTTAATCAGTGGTGCACAAAGTCTGGCCTGTGAAGAGTAGTTGAGTGGCCCGCAACGTACAACGGGAAAGTCAAACATAGAGAGTTCATGCCTGCGTGAAGATTAAGAGCTATAGAAGAATATGCATTAGATTTGATACTGGATGGTCCATTATTTGTGTCAAGCAATAAAGAAAATTTAATAAGCAAATCTCGTTAATGCATAGGCATTTAATCACTGGCACAATGACATAATATTTTTTCCGTAATTACAAAATCTAAAGCGTTCCAATTGTTCTTCGAGATTTATTTACGAGCCATATTTTAATATTATTTCACAACAAATATAGCAGCTAATCATAAAAGAAAAGTTGACGATGAAAACCAGCAGTGTCATGATGATTGGACTGCGCAAATCTGTTTTGTTCAACAACAGAAGAATGTGATTTGTTTGCTGTGTCATTCAACAGTCGCAGTGGCGAAGGTATCCAATATAAGGCGTCATTATGAGTCAAAGCATAAAGATTTCCACAACGTTGTCGGTGATGAACGAACAGCTCAAATTGAATCTCTGCAGCGGTCGCTGAATCACCAGCAGAAGTTTTCTCAAAGCAGTCAGCAGATTTAGGTGCAGCATGTGAGGTCAGTTTCGATATTTCGTTAATGATAGTGAAATCTGGCTGACCATTCACTGATGGTGATTTTGTCAAGCAATGTATGATTACTGCATCAAAAATGTTGTGTCCAGAAGCAGTTTGCAAGCTACAGATGGTGGCTTTGAATCGTATAACAGTTCAACACAGAATTTCACACCTATTAGCAGATGTGGCAAGGCAGGTTACAAATAAAGCAGACAACTTTGTCTACTTCTCTTTGGCAGCAGACAAGTCAATTGATAATTTGTATTAGTTAGAAATGGCCCTAGCCAAATCACCTTTGTGGAATGAGAATCTTGTGCACTTAAAAATAGTACTAGTTGTAACTTTGGATTTCCTTCAGATTCAATTATATGTAGTTTTATCTGAATATATCACAATGTTCTAGGGCTTACTGTTTGATCAATAATATAATCCTTTGAATGTATTTTCATGTACAAGTGTCAGATCCCAATGAAGCAACTGGGTAGGAGGATAAATATACAGGGATTTGTGTGATCAGTCCTGGCTGAAAGTATCTATAACTAAAGCCTAAGAATAAAAGAAAAACCCACAGATTGCAAAGCCACCTGAAAACGAGAAAATGAAGGGACCACTCCATCAGGTAAAGCTTGTCAAGGTGGGAAAGACAATCTGCCACAAGGTTGAATGCACCCAGGATATGATAAGCAATTAAATTAATATGTTGTGCATGGGCCCAATATAGGAAATCCAATGTAAAAAACAATAGAAACCTCAACCAGGTGTCACTTTAGTGACCACTGTAGAATTGTCAGAATGGATCATTACCAGACAAGGTACTCAAATGCTGATGTGCGAGTCTTGTCCTACAACCAGAGGAAATGATCTGCAAGAGAAGTAGAAATAGTAATGGGAACATCCAAGAAATCCCAAGCAAGATTTCATTGATCTTGTAGAGTTCACTGTAGGGAGCAAATGCATGAATAACCAATGATGATTATCAATATCATAGAAGACCCCATACCCAAAAGTGACAGAATTCCACATGCAGAAAGTGAGGGAGCAGACAGGGCATGGTGAAATGACAATTCCACAGAACAGTGTCAGAGAGAAGAAGTTTAGGCCCGACTGAGGCAAGTGTTGATAAAATACTCAAATGCTTAAGGTGTTGGGTAGGATCTGATCCAATCTGATCAACCAGTCTACCTAAGCAACTTGGAGATGGAACAGGTAAATGGGTATGAGATAAGATAGGATTACAACTTAAAAGGTCATCCCAACAAGAGATAAACCACATTTGCAATGTCAGAGTCAAAGAAAACAAACATTCCAATATAGAGATGAGGATGGAAAAAAGGTCCCTAAAAAAATCCCTCAGAAAACCTGTGAAGACCCTCAGACAGAAGATGGATTCTGGGCAACATGAAGGAGGGAACAGCATGTAAGTGCGAGACAAATGGGAGATTCAGAACCAGTCTCCCCAAATGTATAAAACCAAAACCAACAGTTGTCGGTCAAAATTTGGACAGTTAACTCCATGACATCTGAAGGCATACTGATCCAAATCCCTCAAGTGACATGGTATACTAACACTGTCGCCCAACTGAGAAGCAAATTGTTCAGCAGGAAACCAAACATTATGGGATGAAGGAAGAACCAAATAGGGTTTGTATGTATATTTATGCAGTAAAGAAGGATGCAGATTGTAAGATTTAGGAGCAATAGACAAAACATCACATTCTGGAGAAATAAAGTATGAAAACCTATGGAAGGCTGGAAAGGATACTAAGGAAGGTAAAGGTAAACAGTGCAAATTCAGGAGGAGGAAACAAGTGATCAAAGTTCTCATCAGCCTTTCCACGTTCGACACGTTCTAGAGGTAGTGGGTTAATGTCTGAAAATAAAGGTAACTAGAGGAATAACCCACATTTCAAAACATACAAAAGAAACAGAATATGCATCAATAGATGACCTGGTTACCTATACATGGATGAAGAAGACTCCTGATGAGGTGTAGACTGTAAAAGACCAATTAAAAAGGTGTCAGAAGAAAAACAAAAAGAGCCCAAGTAGTCTTATCCTTGATTGTATTTATCCTCTGAAACACTGTCAAGTTGAAAACAAAAACAAGAAGAAATTACTGGCCAAATGTATTAATCTAGCTCCCTAAAATATTAAGGTCTGTACCTCCTATGCAGAAAAAGTTGAACATGATTCTTGAAACCTTATACCTATATAGTTTTCAACTGTAAGGGGAATTTACATAGCTGATATACTGAATTGCAAATCCATAATAACCTCTCTTATAATTTGGTAACACTAAAAAAAAAAGGCAAAAAAATGGTTGAAACAACTGAATGCAAACAGAATAAAATAAAATTATGGAAAGAAAAATATTTGAAATTACAAAGAATGATCACAAATAGGAGCAACATGCAAAATACACATCTAAACAATACTCTGATAATCAAAAATAAAAGAGGATTGAACAAAAATAGCAGAGGGACACTATACTATTGGTGGAGAGTAGTCACATGCTTTGTACATATTCAACAGTCACATGAAATTGATGAGATCTACAGATTAGTGTGATGAGCAGGAATTTTTTTTCATTAATGCTTAGAGGGCAGGAAAAAGATTGAGATAGGTTTATGTAAGCAAAGGTAAGATTGTCATTGAAAAACCACAGCAAACAAAGTATTTAATGGAACATTATAATAATGAAATGTGTGGATAAAATAATAAAAATTGAAAACTGAACTCAACTATAGCCAGTATTGTAACATCAGCATAACTTACAACCATAGACCCTTACACTAAAGAAACATACAGATTTAAACTTGAAGAACTCATTACATACACATTGGTAATCAATTTAACTTCAGAACTTTTAATATTTTCCAACACAAAGAAAACTTCAGCCTGAAGACCAAATTTGTGTCTATAAATTTAGTAAAGTATTAGTCTAGAGGAAGAAATAGACCTTGTTTGGCTATTAGCATTGTGCTTTCTTAGAAATATTTCATATTTTGCAGATTGTCACTTAAATTCAGTATTATGAGCCTACAGTGTAATTTTAGTACTCAAAACATATCTGCCATTCTCAGTTTTTGACAGATCTATAGAGCTGTAAAATCTAATCACATGACTATGCCTTTATTACAGTCAGATTAATGAGTAACAAGCAGATAATTAGTAATTTAAAAGTAAATATTCTCTACATTTTATATATGCAAAAACGGCTCGTTTGGGTTAAGAAAATATTTTACATAGAAGAGCAAACAACGTTTCGACCTTCTTCGGTCATCGTCAGGTTCACGATACCGATGACCGAAGAAGGTCGAAATGTTGTTCGCTCTTCTATGTAAAATATTTTCTCAACCCAAACGAGCCGTTTTTGCATACATATTTCTCTACAAGTGGGTTTTCTCGACATCACTGATTATTCTCTACATTTTGTCACGTTACAGTATATGTAACAATATTGTAGATCTTGAATTATGTTTAATGGTTCTATAATATATTTCATATGGACTTTCTGGATGACTTACAGGCCAATATAAAAGCTGGTGTGTTTTTGGCTTAAATAACATAATGCTTTCATCCTTATTTCTAACTCACTTCCTGTGAAAGGAACTACAACAAGTACTGCTGTATAGAATTATAATGTATGTTGTTGTTTTTTTACAATCTTTCTAGAATTACAAGCTTTCAAAAACAGTAATGTTTTGATTACTTCACTGGATTGATACTCGTACATATGAATGAACATATAAAGAAAAAAATCAGCATTACCTCAGGTATTACAGGTCTACAGAACTCTAATTGGAACTGGTATGTTTGTTCTCCTTTTGCACCAATACCACTTGCAGTAAAAAGTAATCCCTTTTCTCTCAAATCAATTACAGGATTCTGTTAAGTAGTAACAAAAGAAAGACAAAATGAAATTATTTGAGGTCAAGTAATTTTGATAACTTTTCTAGTTTGTAACTAAACCAATAAATGAAACAAAGCAATCAAATAGTATTTTAACATCTTAATTATATGAAGACAAAGTTGAATCAGTTACATAATTTTAATACTTTAATCTCCACAGTGAATACCGATTTACACCAAACCTTAAATAAACTGATTTTAATACCTTAACTGTATGTAATAACAACTCTACATGTAAATTATAAGGATGTAACTATCCAACAACATAACCATGTTAAAAGTTTTGAGCACACGAGACCACATATAAAAGGTGCAGTGAACTTTAAAAAAAAACCTAAACCTTGAGCACTTTCAAATAGTTAATTATTATTCTTCAAGATAATAAAGAGTAATAATAAGTGAGTTCAATATAATATACAGGTATACAATGTCAATGTCACATGAGCCATACATTTAAGTTCAGTAGACCTTGGAGACCAGCCAGTCACAACTAGAAATACTGATATTATATTTAGTTAGTACAAAAGAACTGTGTTCATTACATGAAAGAATAACAGTTAAAAATACATTAAAACAGTTTTCATAGGATAGGAAAATAAAATACAAAGCAAAAGGAGATGGGAATTAGAAAAAAATGAAGCCATATAAACTATAGTTTTTATTCAAAGAAATTAAAGACTTAGATGAGAAGATGCTTCTCACATGTTAAGTTCTTTAAAAACAAGTTTGTTTACATATTAACTTCAGAACGTAGTAAAAAAAGGATAAAGCTCAGGTATATAAATTAGGAAACATGTTTATTTTATAATGCATGACAAAGTTTATTATTTTAATAATAGTATATCTGAAAAATTACAAACTAGGTTCAAAAAAATTCATTAAGGGTAGTTATGTCATATAGGCTAGATAAAGGCATATTTAAACAGGGTGCAAAGACTACACAAAGTTATGAAAGACATGTCTTGATCAACAAGTAACTTTGTTAAATCTATAGAATGAAAGATTAAGGGAGATATTTGCACATTCTAAGAATTATAAAAGTGTACTGAAAAACAATTTTAGGGACTATTTAAATCAAGTGTAAATGGGTGTAGCAGAAAGTATTGTTTGCATGTCACATGTTTCATAAGTCACAGAATTAACACAATAATTAGTTTAGTTAGATTGATAAGTTGCAAATAAAGATTATTTTATGCAAACACAAGAGGTCTTCCAAATAGCTTTCAATATTCAGAGGCTTTGGTAGCAGTATTGGCACTTACATACAAGTCAGAGCAGGTTAAGTGAACATAAGAACAAAAGAGAAAGTCATGATGATAGAAGGCCATTCAACCCATTGAGATCATTTCTCATTCACAAAGAAAAAATAACTAAAATAATTTCAGTTTTCGAATTTGTTAAACTATCTTAAGAAAAGTTCCTAAAACTAACAAAATTCTAGAGTTACTGAAACCATCAAGATAAACAATATCATTATAGATTTATTAAACCACATTATAACATTACATGTATTTCTGGTCAGCTTTATTTTTAAGAACAAATGTACTACTGTAGTCTTTCAAATCTTAAACCTATCACCAAGTTTGTCTTTCCAGATTTTATATTCCATCACTCAAGTCACAAGAAGACAGTGTAACCTTTTAATAATTTTTAATATTTAAGTCAAAGCTCCCTTAATTATTTTTTTTGCAAATAAAGAAACAGCTAATACACTTAAATGGCTATTAAAATCCCTAATGTCTGTTTGGAGAATTGTGTTAATGATTGTTTGTAGCTGGTTTGGATAAATATATGATGACATGGGTAGTTAATTATTTGATTTCCTTATTTACTGTAATTGGTGAAGCTGATAATGTAGAGAGTAATTCTTTACCTCATAAAGACATGAACTGTCTTAAGAAAAGGCAAAATGTTAGAAGATATGCTTTAAAGTCAGAATGTTTGTAAAAGTTCACAGTAGTAAAAATCTCAGGGCTAGACAGAAAAAGTTTAATTAGTGCTTAGGAAAACAGTTCTGAAATTTCAGGTCCTCTCTTCATATTATCTTCAGAGTATAGTATAAAAGCTTATGATGAAGAAAAGACAAGCTAGGCTCCAACTAAAACATTTGTTTTTCAAACAGAGTGGCTATCTTGTCATATGCAATTGTCGGTACCAGAGTACAGAAACACATTTTCCTAATACAAGAGTAAATTCATGAACAATCATTTAATAGCATTTAAAAGTGATATTATTTTAAGGAACAAGCTATATTTCAACAGAATATCAGTCTAACTTTCTCAGGTAGAAGATAGACTAATATTCTAAAACACTTTGTGTGCTCCTCAAATAAAACCTCTTTATTATTGTTATAAATTATTGTTTGTCAATTTATTATTGCTGTCAGTAATTATGAAAACCAATACTTTGCCGTAGTTTGAGACAGGAACTGATGATTTCCTAAAAATTAAATGACACATTTAAATGTTTATGTTTTTTCCTAGTGGATGTGTAAGAACAGCACTGAAGGACCAAATGATTCTTTGTTGTCTGAAGATAATGTGGAACTCTCTCATTATGTATACTACTATAGTTATTTGTATTGGTAAAAGGTAAACCTAGCCTGTAATTTGCTTTCTAGATGCATTATAGAGCATGCTAGCAGTTTAGTTGCTGGTGTTAAGGACTTCTGTCATTGCAGTAGATGTAGGAACAAATAATGTTGCAAACTGTACTATCAAAAATTCTGTTTAAAAAGTGTAAAAACACCTTTTGAAATTTAGAAATAGAAATGGGTCTTTTTTAATGGTTAACCTCTTGGTCCATAAATGCAACATAACTATTTAACAGGATCAATGGCTTAAATTAAAAAGTATCAGGAATATGCTTAGAGTAAAATGTTGGTCTTGGTTGAAACTGTGGGACAGTTTTAAAGTGTGGATATCTATAGAAAGACTCCATGCTTAAGTACTCTATGGTGTAGAACATCTGAAGTTTCAATAGCTACTGTTTAAACTAAACTAGAATATCAATGAAGAAATTTGGGAAACTGGTAACAGAAAAATCAATAGGATAGTTTCAGTAAAGAGGAAATTGGAAAAATGAAAATTTTGTGCATAAGTTAAATTGTAGTTTTTTAGATAAGTCAATAATGAGCTTAGTTATTATTATTCTATCACTAGGAGTATTAGAAATGAAATGGATGAGATCAGAGGAGAAACACAATGGTAAAACTATGATATGGAAATTACTTACACTCTGTTGTACTTGAAGAACAATAATAATAATTATTATTATAAAATTTCAAGTTCAATTATTTAATAGCATTTTGTTTAAAGATGGATCAGCTTTATATACAAGGGATGAGCTACAATTTATTATGGCTCAGCACAAACAATAATTAAAAGGTTGAATCTACACTGTATGTAAGTTACGATCAGGGACTCTAAAGATAGAAAGTTTTGAACTTTTATTTGCTATAGCCAACTTGATCAGACAGATGATAGGAAAGAGAAACAGGCTGAGATCAGGTATGTCACTAATAATGGTTACTATTCATACAATATTTATATAATAAATGAATTTTAGACATACTGATCAGTATTTGGAATTGTATGCAGTCAAGTAGTGAAAGAAGAGAAGTTCCTTTCAGGAAGAATTTCAATACCTCAGAAGCCATAAGACAACATTTTTCATTAATGAAATGGAATAATGAGTTAGAAGATAATGTGGGACACATTTAGGATATTTTAAAAGTTCTTTGAATTAAAAATGCACTCATTTCTAACGAGAAGAAAATAATATCAGAGAAGACCAAAGTTACTTGGCTTACTAGAACTTAAAACAGAAAATCATGTACAAATACCAAAATTTAACATCTTTAACGTGATAAATAGTATGGATCATTTACAGGACTACATAAAGGTTAACTATTTAGTTAAACAAAAAGGAAATCAAAACAGTCTTGTTTGAAATAAGAGATCAATGACATGCAATACTTTCATTTTTGGTAATCAATAGACAGCACATTAATTCATATCTGATGACTGAAGCGTTAACAGTTTTAAAAGGGTGTCAAGAGTTACTCTGAAACTGAAAAGGTATTTTAAAAAAAAGCATATACTAAACCATCAGCTCATAAAAGGGAAATATTGATTTGCATAGGGGAAATGCTGTCATATTAATGTTCAACATTTTTTTGTAGGATATTACTTTTTAATTAGCCATTGAAAGTATGTGGATTTTGTGTACTGAAGAATTTCAAAAAACTTTTGACATTTCATCATACACAAACGACTGACTATAGAGATCATGTCTGTAGGTGTTGGGAAAAGAAACAGTTAACCAGATTGTAGGATGGTTGGGTGAGAGAAAGCAAAATGTTATTAATGAACGATAGTCAAACTGTAACTTACTTTCTAGTAATATGCCTTACACGTAAGTGTTTAGGTCTTTTATTTATACTAAGGATAATGTAAGGGGCATAATTAGTAAAGTTTACTGACAAGATGAAACTTTTGAATGATTCTAGCAGCACTGAGAAGACAGGTATTACATAATGACACAGATTGCTTAACAAGTTGAACAAATATTTGGCAGTTAAATTATTCTTAACTATAACAAGTGGAAAGTAAAGCATTTATCTTAAACTATAATAATTTAGATCACACGTTTAACATAGATGGAAGCCTACAAAATAACGTATGAGAAAATATTCATGAAATAGTGGTAGATATATCACACTGCCTATCATTGATATGTTCAGTACTCTTATCTCAGAAAGGATATTGACTTGCTAAAAGAGTTCAGAGGGCTTCTAGAATGATTCTGGGATAAAAATATCATGTTATGAAGTTGAAATCTTATTTTCTTTTCAGGAAGAAAAAGATAAAACATGTTCTTATTGAAGCTTATAACAAGATTAATATAAGGATACAGGCCTCAGATTTAATTGTTCTATATTCTGAAGACAATAGGATGAGAGGATACAAGTTTGAGATGTAGAAAAGACACGCAGGCTAAGTTCCATTAAGAATTAGATTTTCTAACAACATAGCCTATGGAATAAACTTCTATAAGTAGTATTGGAGCCCAGCACCTTATAAGGGTTTGTAAGGAGAATAGATCTTTTCTTGTAAAACAAGGATTAAAATGTCTACTTTTTCTTCAGAAGTGTGCAAAGGCAGTGACAAAAAAGTGGACCCTTGTTGTCCATAATGTTATGTTTAGAAATATGCAAAGTCAAAGTAAGATTCATATGTGGTTTGACAAATTAGACAGAGAATTGTTTTGCTTAAAGAGAAATGTGACTACTACCTTGTTTCTCCGAAAATAAGACAGGGCTTATATTAATTTTCACTCCAAAATATGACAGTAGGGCTTATTTTCGGGGGATGTCTTATTTTGATATATTAAAAAAATGAAGTTACAAAGTAAAACTATTAAACTAACCATTTAAAATAAACTATTATTAAACTATTAACCTAACTGATTAATACTTAAACAAATTAATTAACTATTAAACTAATTAATAAATTAATTTTTTTAATTTCTCTCCTCTCCCTGCCACTCTTAACTAGGGCTTATTTTAAGGGTAGGGCTTATATTAAAACTATCCCCAAAAATCACACTAGGTCTTATTTTATGGGTAGGTCTTATTATCGGAGAAACACGGTACTTAGAGGAAACGTTAAGAATGGTTTGTAATAAAAGCCTAAATCTGAGGCAGATAATTTAGATGTCATTGAAATAGCTAATAACATTATAGGATGTATAAAAAAATCAGAATAATGCTGTAATGCCTTTTAAATTTCATGTCTATTTCTAATGACATTTATTTTTAAAAACTATACCCTGTTTAATTCCCTTTGTATAAGAAGAATATATTCATAAATATGTATGTAGATATAAAGAGAGGCTTGAAAGACTTTCACTTCTTTCTAGTTAACCATAGATGAACAATATTTGATTCACATGATCAAAGTTGTTCAAAGCTTCTTTAAACTACTCATGTAAGATTTGTTAAATGTTAGTGATATTAAGGTTTTTTATGAATACTTAAATATTTGAGATAACAGGTTAGAAATTCCAAACTAACACTTATTCTTCATGAAACTAAAAATATTTTTTGTTAATTACAAGTTTATGAATACATGGAATAGTGCACCTATGCTGAAATCCAAATTGTAAAAACAATGGGTATATTGTTTTTTATAATGCTGAAATAATTAACATTGTAAGGTTTTGTAATTTAATTTGAATTTGAAGAAAAAATGTTTGTAATATAAATACAAACTGGCTTCATATGAGGCATGTTTGATTATACACGAAAGTTGCAGAAAAATGAATATTACATGATAATATGAAGAAAAAATAATGGGTTTCATATAAAATTGAATGTATGAATAAAACATGCAAATGCAACTGATAAGTCACTACATATATATATTATATACGATCTTTATGTAACAGGCTAGCAAGAAACAACTAACTTATTACCACAATACATTTATCTTCTGTCCACCTGCTTGTTCTTTTATTATCTCTCTCTAATTGTTAAGACAGAACCCTAGTTTTTAACACCATTTCCACTGATGCATACAGAAATAAGACTGGTCATATCCACAAGTAATCATTAATTTGACGTTTAACACAAACATACCTTCACATTGTGAAGATCAACACGCAGTGAAATTCCTGATTCTGTTTGTGCCCAATAAACAAATGGACTTGGGAGATTCATTCTACTGAGAACTACTTTAAAATATTATTTTGTTGTAGTCACTTCTTTATATTTCACTTTCAATATTCTAATTGTTAGTAAATTCAGTAATAATACTAGTACTACTAACAGTTAACACTCGTACCAGTACCACAAGTAGTAGTAAAAGTAACAAACACTCAGTGATATAATCTAATCCTATTAATCAGTAATTTTGAATTAATTATTTATCAACATCATAATTAGTAAATGATCAATAATTATCAGTTAACAAGCTAAGATTTTCTTCTCACACAAAGAGTATCATTAGTTAATTGTGAAACGCAAACATCTGAAGCAAAAAATAGCTATTAGTTGAACCCATGAATCGATTCGTTATATTTCTCTCTTCTAGCTTCAACTTGCAGGGTTCAAAGTTGCGATTATCGGTTATTTTAGACGTAAAAGTACACACTGTTTTCTAACAATGTAAGTCTATGACTCTCTGTGACCAGTTTCGTTATTCTTTCAGCAAAACCATTGAATAAAATAGGCATACGAGCAGTTGATTCGTCAATTATACTTGATGTTAACGATTTAACATCACATCACTATATCTATTAGTATTACTTTTAAATATGCTATAGGAAAACATTTTGTCGTTAAATAAAAACTACGTAAGGCTGGCTACTCTATTTTTTTTAAAAAAGGAACCAAATAACACATAAATGAAAGTGTAGATATCACTTGATCCAACTAACGATCAGATGGGAGAGAAAGTCGTATCGATTTAACATGGAGAATAAAATCTACTTTGTCTATCGAAAGCTTGGTATTTAAATAGAACCTCAGTTTTCATCATTTTTTTTCTTTAGTTAACTTAAGAATACTACGTTTATCATTGTATTATAATATAGTAACATTTTACGATTGCAAATTCTGGTTCTTATTTTGCCAGTGTGCTGTTGCTGGTGGTAGGACAAATAGGATTTTAGGTTGTACCTATAGAAATTCCTGAATACAATTCTAAAAAAGTTATAATTTCATTGTAGAGGTTACCGGTTAGGTCAGATTTGAAATATTGCGTTCAGTCTTGGGATCGATCCTTGTCTTAAGAAAGACTGTATTATTAGAAAGGATTCAGAGTCGAGTTAATATAATGGTGATTGGGATAGAGGAGTTGTCATACTAGAAGAGGTTGAAATCTTTGAAATTGATTTATCTTGAAAGGAGAGTAAGGGATGATCCGATTGAAGTGTTTAAGATTGTAAGAGGAATTGATAGGGTTGATGCATTATCTTTTTCATACTTAAGAGTCATAATAATAGAACTAGGGGAAAAACTGTTAAATTTGGCAGGGGAAAGAATCATCTTTGGCTAAGATGGCTGCATATTTTAACAGGATAGTGGCCTTTGGAATTGGTTGCCTTCGGCTGTTGTGGAAGCAGGAAATTTAACTGAGTTTAAGAAAAACCTTCATAAGAATATAAATAATAAGTGCTGGATTTAAGTTTTGGAAATTATTTTAATTTAGTTTAGGGGATGGAACAGCCGAGATGGACCAATAAGCCCCATGTTGTCTCAGAACATTATGTTAATATTGGTATATTATTCTCCATGTAAAGTCGAAACGGCTTAATCTGCTACGTGATCAGTTTAGTTTGATCAATTGATATGTTCACTTCCATCGATGTCTTATCTTATACGTTCAAGTTCAGTGGTCAATTCTACGTAGTTTGTTGTTGTTGTTGTTGTTGTTTAGCGATATTTTCTTTCTTTTCTTGCTCACTTTTCTTCATAATACGGCCTATGTGGGTTATTAGGTTATGCAGTATATTATAAAGCTGTATAAATTATGCAATGAATAATAAAGACATGGATAATTAAAGATCGTGAAGACTGTTTTGCTCTATCAGTTATCAAAAATAAGAAATCTCAGCTTCGGCTATTAGCCGGTTCTCGACTTCGGACGTGTTGGATAGCTGAAAATCAGCATATTTAAAGGAGATATAGACTGTACCAGGTAGCTCCTCGTATCTAGCTACTGATGATCTGTACAGAAGAAATTCTGGATGATTTTTACATTGCTTTAATATAAGAATCCGTGCTATTTTTACAAAGCGAGTGAAGTGCACGCTCTTATAACAAGTTTAACATAGGTCCTCACAGAAAAAGACCACACTTTTATTTCATCCCATACAGTTTCATTCTTGTTTTTCAATAAGTAAATAGAACTGTTTCAATTCTTTTCTTTCCTTTTCTTTTCTTTTTCATAGTGGTTTTAATTATTTAGTGGTTTATATTTATTTTATTGCTGCTTTCCTTATTTCATCTGGACGAAAGTACAAATCTAGATTTTTATATCAAGTTTTTTCTCTCAATAGCAAGCATTTTTGCTTTAATCATTCCAATTTAAAGCAGGTGGCTTTGGTCTGTTTCTAGCCAATATTCGGGAGATTTTGTAACTTGTCCTATTTCTAATAAATAACAAAATTTAGTGAAATAAGTTATATTATATTCGCTTTCTACCAGCTTTAGTAATGTAGGAATTTTAAAATATTTCCGTTTACCTAGTTTGTATGTAGATTACCATATACATATTGTCCAGGTAGCAGCTGATATCTCCTTACACTAGTTGCTTTATTCTCTGAAGTATATAATGTTTATTCTGCCCAAAAAGATATTGGTCATGTAATATCCTTTTCTCGTGGATGTGGTTGTTGTATAAAGAGAACCGCTAACCAATACTATGAGAAAAGAAAGGGAACTTATCTGTTGAATTTAGGCACGTTTCTTTAGTTCAGTTACACCGTAAGATTGTAGGTAAAGACCTGCATCAAAATCACTCTGTTTAGTTCTAGAGAAGTCAATCTCAAGAAAAAGAAAGCCGTCTAAAAAAAAACACATCTTAGTAGAATGACTGCTTTTTGTGTGCACTGGGTGTACTTTGGTGTATCTTTCTATGTCAAATAATAAATATGTTTTTCGCGTTTAACAACTTTGTTCAATCGAATTATTTTATTCACGTTATTTATTAGCAGATCCATCTTTTTATATTTATATGTGATAGAAAAATCAATAGTTCTTACTTGAACATACAAGTAGGTTTATGTACATATATACTTATGAGGAAGAAATTTTGGTTTTACGCCATTAGGATTTATGCAGAATTTCTGAAATGATAACCTGTGCACTAGCCCTTGCTTGATTTTTCAATTCTAGAATTTAAATTAATACTTCTCTTGAAAAACGACACTTTATAGTCGCAGATGTACTCATGATGGAGAGATGTTTTTACGAATGAGTCTAAGAGAAGTCCTCTCCTGGACATCGAACTTTTAATGATGCTGTCAAAGTCTAGGACGTTAATCAATCTGCAGTTGCTGACTCAAGGAAAGTTACTTGCATTTGCTATTACTAGATCATTCAAGCAGACAGTATTCTTGAGGAGCAATTTTGAAAGAAAGAAAGCATTGATAAGCGAGGTTTACCAGTGTGGATTAGTATCTGGCGAGATGTAGTTCCATGTGGGAAGGTCTCTATCAAACTTCTTGACTGCTGCCAGTAAAAGAAACAGCAGCCCAAGTTCTTGTCAAGGCTACTGGCTGCCAGTGGAGAAAGATTGGATGTGCTGCTGGTTGATGATTTTCTACAGTCAAAGTTGTTCCCACAGAAAGGTTTCCTGTGATATAAGTGGCAACTCACAAGACTTAGAGTTGTGCAGGTCTATATTATGAACCACATAGTGTAGGTCATTATACTGTATCTTTTTTAAGAGGCGAAAATTGTAGGATGGTAGAATCTGTAAGAGTGGCTTTCTTACAGAATTAAATATATTGTTGATGTCTTCTCCTAGAATTTATCAGGAGATTGTGAAATAGAGAGATTTTGGCCAAGCAAACAGCTCACTCTGAGCAATGCCAAAGAGATCACACCCCACATTCAAGGGAAAGGACAGAGACCAATTCCTAAAATGTTTTAAACAGGTCACTGGAGTGGATGAACTCAGCTTGTTTGACACATTTTCCTGAGATTACATAGTCTAGTCCTTGATGCTGCTGAATAACTGAATGAAGAATAGGAGGATGATAGGGAAACGGTTGTGTATAAGTTGCATTGTCACGTCATTCTGATAGAAAATTGGTTATTTTACCAAGCGCATTTCAAGACTTGGGAAAGGATCAGCACTAAGAAACTGGAAGGGCATAACTGAAAATGTTTTCACTAAATCACGAGTTGTATCTTGGTTCATAAATTTATTGATGGATTTCCCATCATCACTCTCATAAAAGCAGTGTTTATTAAGCATTTTTAGTGGTTATTTCAAATTAGCCATTAAAGAGGAAAAAGTCTGTGACAGTAGTTGTAGGGAAGATTCACTGTTGAATGGTGTGATCCAAATACCTTTACTGAAATGAGCTGAATCCAATTAGAAAATTAACAACCAGTTGTCTCCACTGAATTGAAAGGAGATGCAATCAAAATGATCTCCAATGAGTGGGCAGGGTTTTGCAGATCCACCATAAGAGCACATGCTACAAAAAGATGTGTTCACAGGATATATGTTATAGCAAAGTCTGTCTGTGGAGTATGTGCCAACAAAATAGTATATTCAACAGCAAGGACAGGCTATGGAATACATATCACTGCCATTTTTAAATACTTCTGGATATCATTCAGGATGAGAAGAGTAAAATGTCTGCTTTTCTTATGAGGCACTATTGAAGGAACTGCCTGTACTTTTCAGTACAACAAAGATGATAGAACAATAAGTCCCAGCTGTCATCTCAACAGACGTCTGCTTACCCATATAACGGATTTATTATTATGCATTTATTTTACTATCAATGTTTGTCTCAATTTAATATATATTTAGAAATGCGTATGTGTATTGCGAAAGTCCCGCCTGCTTTCTAAATTTGCAGTAGATTCTTGAGCCTAAGAATTAACAATGTACGACGCATACAAAATACCAGTGATTGCCAGTATCTTTTCCAATTGAACTTTCTAGAATATCACCTTAAAGTTCATAAATCGTAATAAACAAAGAGACAGTATGATATTGTTGGTTTGTTATAATCAGTATACTGTAAACTTCGGAAACTATAACAGTGATAAACGTTTGTTAATCGGAAAACTACAGATTGTTTGACCATAAATGTTTATAGATTTCGAACATTACAAACCACTCTACTTCAGTGAATTAACTAATGTTCTACGAGGACATTAGATAATTTCGTCGGTGAAAACGTACTTGAGTACAGTGACGTAGCTAGCTAGTTTCCCGTCAACAGAATTGTATCTGTGTATTAACACAGAATTAATTCGCTTTCTGTGAACCATCGATAAAATATTCAGTACAAGATCAGACAGAAGACTCAATATTGTTCGTAAGTTTGAAAAACTTTTATATATTAGTCATTATGTGTAATAAGTAGTTGTAATAACCATTATTATGAATTGTATTGTTGTTTGTATTTTAAAATATATTTGTGTTAAGAAAGAAAATTTTATGTATAATTCTTGTTGGAAAATATCATAAATATGGTACATATTATCATTAAATTAGCTTCTTACTTAAAATTAAAATTTCAGGTTATCTAAAATTATAGTATGTAACATGATAAATCTGAGACCCGTTCGAGATAAGTTATAATACATAACATAACAAAGAAGCTTGTGTTTGAGATCTGAATTTAAAAAATTCCATCTAAAATCAAATCTTAATTCAATTTATATTTATAAGTGCAACAAAATTTGATCATACTTGATTACCAAGGTTTTCTTGAATCACCCTTCCTCAAATAATTAGAAAAAGTAACAAAAGTGAAATGTATCCCAGAAAGGTTAAAAACTATGAGAAAAATGAACTAAAAAGTGTATCGTTGAAATACTATTCGAAGATTATTTGTTGTCTGAGAAAGTATCAGAGGAATACTCTAGTGTTTCCACTAGCCAATAAGAGTTGAATGACAAAAATAAGTTAGAAATTTAATTAAAACTCAAACAAATTGAGATTGAACTATCTCACACCGCAGCTGAGAAAGAGCATGCTTGTATAAAAATTCAAAACAGCAAGCCCCTAACGAAGCAGAAAGAGAAACATATCAAGAGAACAAGCCTGTATCGAACCAGAAAATGAACAAGTCCATATCAAAGTGGAAAGAAACAGTAAACGTCTCAAAGCCGAGGAAGCCTATGTGGAAGCCGAGAAAGAAATTAGGCTGAAATAAATGGAAATTAGACTCAACTCCGATTGACCAAGACGAGATGACAATTCTGGATTAAATCGATATATTAAAGTACTACCATTTAATGAAAATGAAAAATACTTCGAACGCTTTGAGAAGGTTGCCTGAACCTTGGAATGTCCCACTGAAAAAATTGGTCAATGTTATTATAGTGTATAAACTGGTAAAGCACACGAACCTTATTCTGCTCTCTCTCTAGAAGTGTGTATGGATTACGACAAGGCTAAAGTAACTATTCTCAAACCATACAAGCTAATACCGACGGTTGATCGTCAAAAGTTTCGAGGTTATCGCAAGCAAGATAGCGAAATTTATTTGGAACTGGCCCATGAAAAAGAGATCTGTTTTGATCAATAGTGTAATTCGATGCATATTAGCGACAGTTTAGACAAACTAAGATAATTATATCTAATTGAGGAATTTAAATGCTGTACAAGTGACGACCTCAAAACTTACGTGGATGAAACGAAAGTCAAAACAATAAGGAAGTAGCTCTCTTTCCAATGGTTACATTTTAACACATAAAACAGCTTTTCATAAAAGAAATTTCTACCATTTTGACAAAAATCTTTGTTCAATCCAAAGGGTACAAATTTTTTCTAAAAAATTCAACTTCTTTATTTTGAAATCTTATTAAACGCTGAATAAAATCTCGTCAAAATTGTCACGATTGTCTGCAATTTTTGCAAAAAACATGTTCGTGTTATATCTGATTGTTAGTGTTTCAATACGAAAAAAAAATGAGGTAACACCTAGTATGCTCGTGTCCACAAGAGGACGTAGATTTACCAGATAACCCGAAGTTGTTGATTTGGTCACTGATAAAAATGCTGATGTAATTAGGGAGTAATTTAGACCTTTTGTGTTTGTTAGTTCTGTAGACAAAGGACACTGCTAATCACACATCCATATACGTGTTCTACGTGGTACTGGAGCGACTCAATCATTTTTGTAAGAAGGTATACTGATTCAAGTTTCGCCACTGGTAAGCCTGTTATTGTTCAGGGTAGTGAAGGCAATTTTGTTAATGTTCATCTTTATAACATTTATGTAGCATCAGACTTAGCTTCTGGACCAGTTATGGTTGGAGTAAGACCTACTCTGTCAATTAAAGGTATATCATTATTGTTGAGAAACGATTTGGCTGGGAAAAAGTTGTTGCCGATCCCATCATTGTTTCATCTAAGTATGATGTTGTTGTTGAGGAGAATCCAGACGTGTTTTCCTCGAGCTCAAACAAAGAAATTAAGCCAAGAACAAATGAAAAACACTTATTCAGAGGACAATATTATAGATTTGTCCTGACATTTTTGGACCCAGCTAGGATCTTCTGAATAATTTTCCCATATACATAAAATTAGAAATTTTTATAATGGAAAATTATTTGATGAGTGGCAACGATAAAAGTGAGGGGTCTGGTTCATCCGGTGAAGTTCCATTTGCAAGAAGTAAACTCATCGCCTCGTATGAAAATAATCCGTGGATTTGTTCACTATTTAAATATTCGCTCCCAAAGAATGAATTGGGAAAAGTTCCAAATGGTTAATTTCAGAACTGGTGTGCTCATGAGCAGATGGAGACCCGAAATGTACCAGATTCAGAGGACTTGGCTATAGTTTATGAAACTGTTGTTCCAAAAGTATATCATTCTGAAATATTAAAAGTTGCCCATGAACTCCACCATGGGAAGTCATTTAGGTGTCAGTAAAACAGGTGACAAAATTATAAAACATTTCGTTTGGCCAAAAATTAAGCAAGATGGTTCTCATTCTTCTAAAACTTGGATTTTGCTAGAAGTATATAAACAGAAAATTTCTGTTGCTCCTTTGAAACGTATCTCAGCTTTCGAAGAAGCTTTCAATTGTGTGATTACTGATTATATTAAGCCAAAGAGATAAGATTTAACTTTAAGAATGTTCGCGTGCTATGTAATTTTATGATGATAAATTTATTTGTATTGATTGTACTATACATCTTCATGATTTTTAAAGTTGTATAGTTCTTTGAGAATGTTTTATATTTAAGGTATTGTTCACAATGTGTATATATATATATATATATAATATCTTAGTCAATAATTCTCTATTTTACTATTTTTTATTTATTTTATTGTCTTTGTTTAATTTTAATATATATTTAAAAATGCATTTGTGTATTGCAAAAGTCCCGCCTGTTCTCTAAATTTGTAGAAGATTCTTGAGTATAATATGTTTTTTTTTTTTTAAATTTCGCACAAAGCTACTCGAGGGCTATCTGTGCTAGCCGTCCCTAATTTAGCAGTGTAAGACTAGAGGGAAGGCAGCTAGTCATCACCACCCACCGTCAACTCTTGGGCTACTCTTTTACCAACGAATAGTGGGATTGACCGTCACATTATACGCCCCCACGGCTGGGAGGGCGAGCATGTTTAGCGCGACGCGGGCGCGAACCCGCGACCCTCGGATTACGAGTCGCACGCCTTACGCGCTGGCCAGTATGTTAACAATTAAACTTTCTAGAGCTTTGTCTTGAAGTTTATAAATAGCAATACACGGCTACAGTTAGTATACCATAAACCTCGGAAGCTATAACTGTAATAAATGCTTATTAATCGGAAATCTACAGATTATTTGACCAGGAACGTTTATAGATTTCGAACATTACGATCCGTTTAACTTCAGTTAATTGTCTTCGGATGTTCGTATTTGTACGAGTATATGAGATGTTTTTGTCGGTTAAAACTTACTGGTGCTTCAAGCTAGCTGACCGTCAAAAGATGTGCACAGGCGTATCAACAAGGAATTAATTTGCTGTCCGTGAAGGTCGGTAAAATATCCATTTCCAGATCAGATATAAGACTCAATATTGTTTGTAAGTTTGTAAAACTTTTGTGTATAAATCATCATTTATAATAACAATTAGTAATAACAGTTATTATAAATTATAATCTTTGTTTTATATATTAAAATATATTTGTGTCTCGAAAGAAAATTGTGCGTATTATTTTACTGTTTCATACACGGACTTGTTGGCAAATATTTCAAATATAATGCTTATCAACATTTAATTAACTTGTAAATTCAATACGGTCTTCTGCAGTCAGTAAGCCTAACTAGGTATGTGGTAAATAACTTCACCTGCCACTTTAAAGTGGATAATTTTAACTTCATAAAATTAACCAAGAAGTTAATCTTGTGTACAAAACTGAGACTGTTTTGAACTAAATTAATTTTGATAATAATTGGTATACAAATTAAAAGAGTTTTACAGAAAAATTGTATGATTGTTTTAGAAATGAAAAGGCGTTTGTATGTTATATCCGTTTCAAAGCTGTTTAACTCTCGTTTAACTCTGGCTTCGGTGCTGGTGCATAGTTGTATCTGAGTCACTAAATTATTTTCCGCTAAATCAAATATGCTAAATTAGGGACGGCTAGCACAGATAGCCCTCGAGTAGCTTTGTGCGAAATTCCAAAACAAACCAAAACAAACTAAGTAGAAAGTCAAAGCATTGTAAGTTGACGATTATCATAAAAAATTAAACGTTTTACACATTAGTATATCTAAATTATGTGTCGCTTACAAGACAATTATCAAGACCTTTTAATAATTTTTTTCTAGTGATTACTTTTAGTTATAAGTAGCGTTATAACAAATATCTGATCAGATAGGATATTGCACTATCCGATAAATTCCTGTTCAATCTGATAGCATTTCCATCAGTTACTATCTCACAATATTAAGCGGGCATAATACAAATTGCACTTGCGTCACATATAATAATTATAGCGTTATCTAATCTGCTTTTACTTCAAACGAACATCACACCCACCCATTATATTGACATTCTATGCCACAGGTGATCACAGTAGCGGCAGCGGCAGGTATAATCTAAACAAGTCTCAGTGGGGATTCTGGAGTGTAAAGCATACTTCATGCAGTCCCTTTAAAAAGACTGCAATGGCTCCTGAATTATGTGCAACTATATTGTTACTAAAATTACATAAAACAATGATGAAGTAATTAGTTTAATAATATACTATGATGTTCACTTTCAATATTTATTCTAATTAAAATATACATTGTTAAATGTATATTACATTGTTTAATTCATTTTACGTTAGTGTATTTGTTCCATGAAAGGCTTGATATGTCCCTTTTATGTTTTAAAAACATTGAATATATTTAGCCAATGAAGATTATATTTGCACACATTCTCTCTCTCACATACAGACATGTAAACACTATGTACATGAGAAAAATATATATCTGTTTGAGAAATGTGATTCTTGTATAAATCTTTGTATTTTTGTTATATCACTGCAGCATCACGGCTTGTGTTTCTCCGCAGTGTTTTATAGCCCGCGAAGTGAAAAACGAACCAAAACCTTCTTTATAGAATACCAGCATTTATCAAACGACTAATACTATTTTACTTTGATGACACTACTTTATCAGTAACACTTATAATTCTTATCCTTTTAATTGATTCTGAGTCATATCAACGTTTGCAATCAAAAACCGAAATTAGAAGATGTTTTCAAGCAGCTGGAATACCTTATCTATCAAGAATAGAAGGAATCAAAAGTGAACAGCAAGTGATAATTACTAAGTTTAAATTCAATTCAATTTTAAAAGATGTAATGTTGTTTTTCACTGCAGTAGCTCAGTTAAATTATTCGATAAAAATAATGTCAAATCCAGTCCAGTTTATTTTTTGTGATATAACTAACGTACCTATCTAGATCTTATTTGAATTTATCATATCTTTACCTCATAAGCACTTTACCTAATATCAGAATTAAATCATTGAAAAGTATAGCTTACAACACTGCTCCATCCTGGATTTGAAGTTATTTTGAACAGTCCTAATTTAGGCTTTTTTTTTTTTGTATTTTATGAAGTTCGTGGTATATAGATGGGAGATCATTTGTTTCCTGTTGTCATTGGCTATCCTGCTACTGGAATAATTTAATCTAGATAGAAGTGTGAATGAATCCACTGCCTGTCCTATCTTCGTTGATCCTTTAGAAATGGTCTCGACAAAAAATCCTAGGTTTTACACATGTAAATTCTTTTAATGAAATTACCCTTCAACCATTCGTTTGCTGACATACTTTCAATGATTATCATGGTAGATAACATTTGACTTGGTGTGCCAGTCTTTCTGAACTCTGTAAACCAAATTATTTATTCTTTTCATTATAATGCGTGGCTCTTCCCAACACCTATTTAGTTATGGAGTTCATACTTCTTTGTGACAGGAATTGTCCAGCCATACCATATCACCTTGATGAAAACCAGTATTATCAGCATTACTATTATAGTGATTTTTCATTTTACCACAAACTGATTTGTTCTTTTCATTGGTAAAACCATGTATAAAATATTTCTTCTTCATATCCAACCACCAGTTCACCAGAACATCCCAAATTGTTCCATAACGATTCTGTCACTAGATGAAGAACTGTTACTAATAACTACTTGTAAGTATTTCAATACTTGATGGTACAGGAATTATCCTCCCTTCTGACAAAGCTCTTTGAAGCTAGTCTATCTCTTTATCCAGAAGCTAGTCCATCTCTTTATCCAGAAGCTAGTCTATCTCTTTATCCAGAAGCTAGTCTATCTCTTTATCCAGAAGCAAGTCTATCTCTTTATCCAGAAGCTAGTCTATCTCTTTATCCAGAAGCTAGTCCATCTCTTTATCCAGAAGCTAGTCTATCTCTTTATCCAGAAGCTAGTCCATCTCTTTATCCAGAAGCTAGTCTATCTCTTTATCCAGAAGCTAGTCTATCTCTTTATCCAGAAGCTAGTTCATCTCTTTATCCAGAAGCTAGTCTATCTCTTTATCCAGAAGCAAGTCTATCTCTTTATCCAGAAGCTAGTCCATCTCTTTATCCAGAAGCTAGTCCATCTCTTTATCCAGAAGCTAGTCTATCTCTTTATCCAGAAGCTAGTCTATCTCTTTATCCAGAAGCTAGTTCATCTCTTTATCCAGAAGCTAGTCTATCTCTTTATCCAGAAGCAAGTCTATCTCTTTATCCAGAAGCTAGTCCATCTCTTTATCCAGAAGCTAGTCCATCTCTTTATCCAGAAGCTAGTCTATCTCTTTATCCAGAAGCTAGTCTATCTCTTTATCCAGAAGCTAGTTCATCTCTTTATCCAGAAGCTAGTCTAGCTCTTTATCCAGAAGCTAGTCCATCTCTTTATCCAGAAGCTAGTCCATCTCTTTATCCAGAAGCTAGTCTATCTCTTTATCCAGAAGCTAGTCTATCTCTTTATCCAGAAGCTAGTTCATCTCTTTATCCAGAAGCTATTCTATCTCTTTATCCAGAAGCTAGTCCATCTCTTTATCCAGAAGCTAGTCCATCTCTTTATCCAGAAGCTAGTCTATCTCTTTATCCAGAAGCTAGTCTATCTCTTTATCCAGAAGCAAGTCTATCTCTTTATCCAGAAGCTAGTCTATCTCTTTATCCAGAAGCTAGTCCATCTCTTTATCCAGAAGCTAGTCTATCTCTTTATCCAGAAGCTAGTCTATCTCTTTTATCCAAAGCTAGTCTATCTCTTTATCCAGAAGCTAGTCTATCTCTTTATCCAGAAGCTAGTCCATCTCTTTATCCAGAAGCTAGTCTATCTCTTTATCCAGAAGCTAGTCTATCTCTTTATCCAAAAGCTAGTCTATCTCTTTATCCAGAAGCTAGTCTATCTCTTTATCCAGAAGCTAGTCCATCTCTTTATCCAGAAGCTAGTCTATCTCTTTATCCAAAAGCTAGTCTATCTCTTTATCCAGAAGCTAGTCTATCTCTTTATCCAGAAGCTAGTCCATCTCTTTATCCAGAAGCTAGTCTATCTCTTTATCCAGAAGCTAGTCTATCTCTTTATCCAGAAGCTAGTCCATCTCTTTATCCAGAAGCTAGTCTATCTCTTTATCCAGAAGCTAGTCTATCTTTTTATCCAGAAGCTAGTCCATCTCTTTATCCAGAAGCTAGTCTATCTCTTTATCCAGAAGCTAGTCCATCTCTTTATCCAGAAGCTAGTCTATCTCTTTATCCAGAAGCTAGTCTATCTCTTTATCCAGAAGCTAGTTCATCTCTTTATCCAGAAGCTAGTCCATCTCTTTATCCAGAAGCTAGTCCATCTCTTTATCCAGAAGCTAGTCTATCTCTTTATCCAGAAGCTAGTCCATCTCTTTATCCAGAAGCTAGTCTATCTCTTTATCCAGAAGCTAGTCCATCTCTTTATCCAGAAGCTATCTCTTTATCCAGAAGCTAGTCTATCTCTTTATCCAGAAGCTAGTCTATCTCTTTATCCAGAAGCTAGTCTATCTCTTTATCCAGAAGCTAGTCTATCTCTTTATCCAGAAGCTAGTCTATCTCTTTATCCAGAAGCTAGTCTATCTCTTTATCCAGAAGCTAGTCTATCTCTTTATCCAGAAGCTAGTCTATCTCTTTATCCAGAAGCTAGTCTATCTCTTTATCCAGAAGCTAGTCTATCTCTTTATCCAGAAGCTAGTCTATCTCTTTATCCAGAAGCTAGTCTATCTCTTTATCCAGAAGCTAGTCTATCTCTTTATCCAGAAGCTAGTCTATCTCTTTATCCAGAAGCTAGTCTATCTCTTTATCCAGAAGCTAGTCTATCTCTTTATCCAGAAGCTAGTCTATCTCTTTATCCAGAAGCTAGTCTATCTCTTTATCCAGAAGCTAGTCTATCTCTTTATCCAGAAGCTTTATCTCTTTATCCAGAAGCTAGTCTATCTCTTTATCCAGAAGCTAGTCTATCTCTTTATCCAGAAGCTAGTCTATCTCTTTATCCAGAAGCTAGTCTATCTCTTTATCTTTATCCAGAAGCTATCTCTTTATCCAGAAGCTAGTCTATCTCTTTATCCAGAAGCTAGTCCATCTCTTTATCCAGAAGCTAGTCTATCTCTTTATTCAGAAGCTAGTTCATCTCTTTATCCAGAAGCTAGTCTATCTCTTTATCCAGAAGCTAGTCTATCTCTTTATCCAGAAGCTAGTCTATCTCTTTATCCAGAAGCTAGTCTATCTCTTTATCCAGAAGCTAGTCTATCTCTTTATCCAGAAGCTAGTCTATCTCTTTATCCAGAAGCTAGTCTATCTCTTTATCCAGAAGCTAGTCTATCTCTTTATCCAGAAGCTAGTCTATCTCTTTATCCAGAAGCTAGTCAGCTAGTCTATCTCTTTATCCAGAAGCTAGTCTATCTCTTTATCCAGAAGCTAGTCTATCTCTTTATCCAGAAGCTAGTCTATCTCTTTATCCAGAAGCTAGTCTATCTCTTTATCCAGAAGCTAGTCTATCTCTTTATCCAGAAGCTAGTCTATCTCTTTATCCAGAAGCTAGTCTATCTCTTTATCCAGAAGCTAGTCTATCTCTTTATCCAGAAGCTAGTCTATCTCTTTATCCAGAAGCTAGTCTATCTCTTTATCCAGAAGCTAGTCCATCTCTTTATCCAGAAGCTATTCTATCTCTTTATCCAGAAGCTAGTCTATCTCTTTATCCAGAAGCTAGTCCATCTCTTTATCCAGAAGCTAGTCTATCTCTTTATCCAGAAGCTAGTTCATCTCTTTATCCAGAAGCTAGTTCATCTCTTTATCCAGAAGCTAGTCTATCTCTTTATCCAGAAGCTAGTTCATCTCTTTATCCAGAAGCTAGTCCATCTCTTTATCCAGAAGCTAGTCTATCTCTTTATCCAGAAGCTAGTCTATCTCTTTATCCACGTCTTTACGTGAAACTGTTTCTCATATACACTATTTTTCAATGCCAATTACTCACATATCATGAGGCATATAGAAGCTTCCTTCACTAAAAGTAACCTCCTTTTTCTGGAACTTTACCTACAACTGCTGTTCAAACAAATCTCTTTTCCTTTCTTCATCTTTGAAGGCAAGTTCGTATCTTTCATTAACAAATCGATTCAAACAATCATAGCTGTAGAGCAAGTGTATATCAACAAACTGTTAGTCTTTACATCAGTCAACCTACAGACTCCTGAAAAGTTTCCTCAAATAATGATTTTTTTTATCTCCTTTATGGTAAATTAAGTATTTCCAGCTGAAGTTCACCTCATAATTTGAGCTATTTCTTGTCTTTTTTTGATGTCTGTTTAGCTCTTTATTGTCCCTTTATTCTGACTGGTTCTGAGACACATCATTAAGGTATTGTCTTTTTGGTTAAATAACAGCCAACAATTCATTACAGTTTCAGCTGTACTTGTTATTTTTCTCACAATTATAACAATTTACTCTTTTTAGACCACTGAACTCTATATAAACTGGTTTTAATCTTCAGTTCCTCACAATATGCTTTCAAGTGTAATCAGTTTTACTGTGGTTTATTTCCTTTATTCTATGTATTATCTGACTGATTAATTCTTTTAATTTTTCTAGAGTGTTGTTAGAGGGAGTTGAGGTTTCAATGCTATATAATCTGATAGTCTTGAAACTTACAGATGGTGCCTTTGATAGTTTAGCTATAATTGTAATGCATTCAAGATCCATTACGAACAGGAGAGCGTCATTTAAAGATGCACACCTTTTTCGTATCAACGTATTTTTAATATCTTTGTCAATTATGCTAATAATTCCATCATTTCATGAGGAGACTCCGAGTGATAAAATTAAACAAGACTCTCCAAATTTTTCACAAATTTGGCTAAAGTCTCTTTTTCCTCCACACTTTGTTTCATATCTTTTCATGTGTTGTATAAAGCATCTGTCAACGCTAGACAAAGTTACAGCTCTCAACTGGAAGATTATTGAATGTCGTCAGAGTTGAGCTTTTAAAATGGGCAGCGAGATCAACAGTTTATCATCCACTATTCCACATTCATTCTGAAAATGACTTTGAACTGAGTTTGGTATGTCTCTCATCATAGTTCATTAGTTTCTGTAATGGCTAATGTTGAACTGGCCAGCTAAATTCAAGAAAAAGATGTGGTTGTATCATGGCTGAAGTAGTTCAGGAAGGTCCTGTAGTAACGGATTACAGTAGTAGTAAAACTTACAGACCAAATAAGTTCTCCTATTATGTATTTTGTAGCAGATAGTGTTTTAATTTGGAACTTTCGAGGTGATGCAGATTTGAGTGTGGCTGATTTAATCTTTACACCTACTATATGCAAAAACGGCTCGTTTGGGTTGAGAAAATATTTTACATAGAAGAGCGAACAACGTTTCTAGAACCTTTCTTTGTGAACCTGACGATGACCGAAGAAGGTCGAAACGTTGTTCGCTCTTCTATGTAAAATATTTTCTCAACCCAAACGAGCCGTTTTTGCATATAAATTTCTCAACAAGTGGGTTTCTCGACATCACTGTTTACACCTACTAGTTTTTTTCCATATGTATTTATTCTATCATTGTTCTTTTGTACCTTTCTATTCTTGACTTCCTTTTAATTGTCTGATATTACCTCATGAGGCCATTTCGACGGTTGAAGTATACTCAATATTCTGATTGGTTTTCATAGAAATTATTTGTAAATTTGTTATTTTGTTGAGCTGGTTCTATGGATCTCTATGGTGAAAATAAAGTCAAGTCTAGTCCACACAGCTATTCCAAATTAATTAATTTTTTTCTTAAGATTACTACAGGCTACATTTTCTTCTAAGTTGTCAGCTGTTGCAGCTTGTAGGTCTAAATCATAAATGACATTTCAGTAAAATCACATCACAAATGGTAGTATGACTAACATACCAATAAACATACTTCTACACTGATTCACTGAAACTAAATACTCAACTAAATAAGTTGCACTTTATGAACTGTAGGGCCCGGCATGACCAAGTGTGTTAAGACGTTCGACTCGTAATCCGAGGGTCGCGGGTTCGAATCCCGGTCGCACCAAACTTGCTTGCCCTTTCACCTATGGGGGCGTTATAATGTGACGGCCAATCCCACTATTTGTTGGTAAAAGAGTAGCCCAAGAGTTGGCGGTTGGTGGTTATGACTAGCTGCCTTCCCTCTAGCCTTACACTGCTAAATTAGGGATGGCTAGCGCAAATAGCCCTCGCGTAACTTTGCGCGAAATTCAAAATCAAACAAACAAAGAAACACTTATAAACTGTAAGCTAACTAACTCACCTACTCATATTTGTAAATAATTTATGCCATCTACCTAAGATCAAAAGTAAAACATTGAAAACGTACATTATAACAGTACATTTTACAACTGCGATTGCTTTATATTGTGTTTTTGTTTGTTTGTTTTTGGAATTTCGCACAAAGCTACTCGAGAGCTATCTGTGCTAGCCGTCCCTAATTTAGCAGTGTAAGACTAGAGGGAAGGCAGCTAGTCATCACCACTCACCGCCAACTTTTGGGCTACTCTTTTACCAACGAATAGTGGGATTGATCGTCACATTATACGCCCCCACGGCTGGGAGAGCGAGCATGTTTAGCGCGACGCGGGCGCGAACCCGCGACCCTCAGATTACGAGTCGCACGCCTTAGGCGCTTGGCCATGCCAGGCCCCTTTATATTGTGTTAACTGATTGTTTTCTGTAGTATACATGAAATATTGATAATAAAAATAAGCCATTAGTTTGAATTTTTTAGTTTAAAACATTAACTTGAAGTTAATGTTCCGTACCTCTTCTACATTTTTTTTGCTATATTTTATGTTATGTACTGTATCTCCTAGTGATTCAGCGGTAAGCGCAGGCTTATGAAATTAAACCTCGGGTTTATTAACCCATTTTGTAGTACTAAATATCAGACAGATTATGTTTAGGTTCCTTTCGTTCTGCCGTCTTTAACACTTTTGTTTTTTTTTTATTAGTTTTAGGTATAAGAAGCAGGATTGAAATAAAGGTCTTCTGGGCAGAAACTGATAGTGCAAGCTTTTCGATGTAAAGAAAACTTGTATAATCTGCTCGGAGCGCAATTTGAAAACGATAAGATGTTGGTGAATTTGTTTGTTTTAGAAGTTTCGCACAAAGCTCTGCACCGGTTTCTTTTTGCATAATCGTCACCAACTTTAAAATGAGTGAAGGCAGTTAGTCAACAGTACCCGCCGCCAACGCTTGAACTACTTTCATGAGATGTACACAGTAGGATTTGAACGTCGTTTTTTTTCTGAGCACGCACTGCTCCACAGGTCGGGACGAGTTTTCGCGATAACGGGCTGCAAACTATAAACTATCAAATTCACACGTAGAGCAGCCTAACAGCTAGGTCACGACTGTCTCAGTAAATTAATAGTTGGTTAATAAGAATAAGAAAAGTGCATCCTCGATAGCTGCTCTGTAATTAGATCTCTAATCGGTCAAGAAATGGAGCTATGATCTAAAGTTTATGCTTGAGAAAACAACTCAGAGCCGACCCATGAGCCGCTATGCCGCAACAAGAAATTAATCGTACAGGTTACAGAGAACAACTGGATTTCAACTGCTACAAGCTTACCGCATGTATCGTGTTATTTTTGTTGTTCGAAAATATGCTGTAATCTCAAAAACATTATATTTTCAAGACTCAAAACTAAACTAAATAAACTAGGATCATTTACTATTCTATGATTACGTTCATAACTTATGAATTAATTCTGACTCATTAAATGTTTTTTTATTATTTTTTCTCTAATATGCTCGCTCGATCACCTTGCTTCCTAATTCATCATAAAGGGAAGATAATACATCAATTTAGAAATACTTATTTTCAGAGGTGTGGCAAGGTACTGACACCGGGGTCTGTGCCTAAACTTTTTTGGAAAATACCCCGAATCAAGAGCACGAGTTTTTGATTTTCTGAAAACATCATGATTTAAACATTTGATCTGAAACCACGTATATAAAAATGGCTTAACAAAATTGGTCTTACGAAAAACAAATGAATAAATAAAAAACGTCTTGTTAAAAAAGCCAACACTTAGGTTACCTCTGAGATTAGCAGAATATATAAATATAGTTTTAAAAAAAGTATAGTGGTGCTGTTTTAACAATCTAATCAAGCTGGCAGTTATTATTATTTTTTAAGGTACTGAAATGGCCTAAAATATGTGAACTGAGAAAAGAATGCTGACGTTTTGACTGCCTCGACTGCGCTTTAATGCCTTTTTGTTATCCAAACTTGATTTCACAAAATTTATTTATTTTAGTTAGCTATGAAATGTGGAGTCGTGGTGGTTGTACTTGCCCTGTAATATATGACTGGCCATACTATAGTACGTATACAAGAATAACTAACAAAATTTGAAATATTTAACTGCAGGGTTTCTTTCAACCTTAAATTTAACCCACATTTAATAGATCCTATACTACCAGTTATTTGAACATCTACTGTATAGACGAGTACATTGTGAATGTGAATACTAAAGAAATAAAAATGTCAGTATTTGTTTGCTTACTAATAGTACCTTTCCATTCCATTTTTCCTGGTACATATATACGTTAATTTGTTTTTAAGCTCAACAGAGGCCTGGCTTTTCTTGTTTCTACCAACCCGTCCATCAAAATTGGTTGATGAGACACAACTATCTTACAAATCGATAAACTGCTTAGTGTAATTGTAATGTCACCAATGCAGGAACTACTATTGTAGATATTAGTGAAAGAACAACGTTTCGAACTTTTTCGGTCATCTTCGAGTTAAAGACAGTTTGAAACCGACCGTTACTAGGAGCATGTCCTGGAAGTGAGTGTGTAAACTCGTAAGAAATTGTATGGTGGCAAAGCACTTAGATGTTAGGCGATAAGTTGATATAGATATAAAGGAGTTCCTTCATGTTGGTTCGATTTTGGTTGAGCTCTTGTATAAGTAAGGCTTCTTTTATTTTACGTTCATTTATCTTTGTTTCCCGACTCATTATGTTGGTGTTTTTATTTGCAGTGTTGAAAAACATGGGAAGGTAATTTTTTGTGCTCATTCAGTCTGGTTTCTGTTTTTCAGCTTGTTTCTCCGATATAGTTAGTCGTAACAGTTCTTGAACTGTATTTTATAAATAACGTTGGTGTCATGATTGTCAAAGTAGTTTTTAACATAGAATTGATTTTAGTTTTGTAACCGGATTTTGAAAGAATTTAATGTTACTGGAATGTTATGTGAATTTTTTCAATGTTTGTTATTTTATCGCTAATATCGGGCATATATAGCATTCAACAGTGCAGGATGTTATATTTCAATTTTTTCATTGAATTTCTTATAGTTTGTTTGCTATTGATTGTGTTGTTGGCCGAGGAGTGTGTGTATAATTTTTTGACTGTTTTTGAATTCAGTTTATTGTTATTAATTGATCGACTTCATTGTTAATTTTATCGAGTGAGCGTAGTTCTGTAGCTGTGTTTATTTTTTTTAATGCGTTGAATTTTTGTTTTGTTCAATGTGCCAGAGAATGTCCGGCATGGCCAGATGGTTAAGGAACTTGTCTCGTAGTCCAAGGATCGCGGGTTGTTAGTAGTTGGGGCCTGGCATGGCCAGGTGGTTAGGGCATTCGACTCGCTACTTTAGGGTAATGGATTCAAATCCCCGTCACACAAAACATGCTCGCCCTTCAGCCGTGTGGGCGTTATAATGTTAGGGTCAATCCCACTATTCGTTGGTAAAAGAGTAGCCCAAGAGTTAGTGATGGATGGCGATGACTAGCTGCCTTCCCTCTCGTCTTACACCGCTAAATTAGGAATGCCTAGCCCTCGTGTAGCTTTGCGTGAAATTCAAAACAAACCAAGCCATACAAGTCTAAGGAAATCTATAATTCAGTATGGGTGATTTTTTTTGTAGATTTCTGTTTTGAATTTTATATCTGTTCTTGTGATCTTGAAGTTGAAAAATGTTATTTGGTTAGTTTTGTAGTGTTCACAGATGAACTTAATGTTGAGGTGTATGGAATTAACGTGGTTGAAAAACTAAGTGTGTGTTTTATAAATGAAGATCCTGCAAGTGTATCGTCAACGTATCTGTACCAGTATAAAGCTGAATTGATCGCTTGAGATTCAGTTTGTGTCACGAAAATGTTGGCTAGAATTGGTGACACGGGGTTGCCACTACTTATTTTGTTTTACGTAGTTCTGGTCCTTGAACATAAAGTTCGTTTTGGTGGTAGTGAATTTTAGTTGAGTTGCTAACTGAGTGCTGTTTTAATGGGCTGTAGTCTTGGATATAAATTTCTAAAGCTATCTTATAGGTTTAGGTAGTTGGGACTTTTACATTATAATCGGCCATTAAAGTTTTCTGGTTTAGTTTATAAAGAATAGATTTAAAGTAGTTGTAAGTGTTTTCCTTGACTTATTTATGATCATAGACGACTTGGTTTTAAAGTGACAACAGAATGACTGTCGGTATTAAGTGCCTTAATCCAACTTTATATTTTAAAAGTTATGAAATATATGGTTGGGCCTTTTACAGACGTAATTTAGTTTCAAACTGGGTGAGGTTGTTCTTACAAAACAACAACTTCTGATCGTAAAGGTAGATATTAACTATCACTATCATTAATGTCTTTAGTTAGTTAGTTATCACCATTAGATTCCATCAAGGAACATAGGGCCGCAATCGCTTGCGGATTCTTCAACAGGTATTTAAGTGAGTAGGTTGTTAGCCCACTGTACCGAGCCGTCCCTAATTTAGAAGTGTAAGATTAGAGGGAAGGCAGCTAGTCATCACCACCCACCGCCAACTCTTGGGCTACTCTTTTACCAACGAATAGTGGGATTAACCGTAACATTATAACGCCCCCACGGCTGGGAGGGCGAGCATGTTTGGCGCGACGCGGGCGCGAATTTGCGACCCTCAGATTACGAGTCGCACGCCTTACGCGCTTGGCCATGCCAGGCCTATTAATGTCTTTACGAGCCTGTTATGACTAAAAGCATAAACTGAAAATATAGCTATGCTATAACTTTACAGGTTTATTCAGATAGTTTGTTTTTGAATTTCACGCAAAGCTACTCGAGGGCTATCTGCGCTAGCCGTCCCTAATTTAGCAGTGTAAGACTAGAGAGAAGACAGCCAGTCTTCACCACTAACCGCCAACTCTTAGGCTACTTTTTTACCAACGAATAGTGTGATTGACCATCACATTATAATGTCTCCATGGCTGAAAGGGCGAGCGTGTTTGGTGTAACGGAGATTCGAACCTGCGACCCTCATATTACGAGACGAGTGCCTTAGCCACCTGGCTCTGCCGGGCCAGTATTGAGAGTGTATTTTGTGTTGTACAACTAAGTAACAGAAAACCACCAGCAATTCACAGCAGAGTGAGCTTTTTTATGCATCACCAAAAAAGACCATTTATCAGCATATTACATGTATACAGGGAGCCTTAAAACAGTTAACACTTCTGAGATTTGTTTCCTTGCAGTTGACTGAAATGGCAACGAACTTGACTTTGGAGTAAAGAAGAAAGGTTGCTGCCTGGAGGAACGTGATCATGCTACCAAACCATTCATATTGCAATATGATTGCAATAATATCAGAAGAAATGTGCCTCCGAGCTCTGGAAAATATTCCAGGCATATGTTGAAAACAATGACGAACAAGTAGAAACTTTTTAACTTTTTGAAGCTTTTAACATATATCTGTTATCGTGTTATAGTGTATTATTCGTTCGTTTCCATCAAAACGATAGTCTCCTATAAGTGTTAACATTTTTATGAAGTACCCTGTGTATTACGATATTTTATATCCCTCAAACGATACACAAAATGTACAGGCGGAGACACATCTTGGCTCGTGGAGTAAAATTGCATGAAAACCTTTGTCCACTGTTGTTAATTTTTATGGGTCCGACAATGTATCCATTGTAAATATTTCAGCACTAATTGCACAGTACACTGTAAAATAATATCAGAAGGAAATATCTGACTAAATATTTATTTCGTTTTTTTTATTTTTATAAATATCTGACTGATAAAGTTAACACTTACAGGTTTTCAATACTTGCATTGTGATATTTACGGTGCGACTATAGGACCTACACATGCTAGCAACTAAAAGAAATTAAACCATCTGAAAGTTTTGAGCATGATTCTACCATTCTGTCTATATTTTCGAGTTATTCTTACCTACTTGTAAAGAAAGAGCATACACACACACATACATAAATAATACTGACACATTAGCCAGGCTGACATTGAAAACAAATCCATGTCAAGCTGATGCAGAAAAATATTTTATATTTTTTTCGCACAACTAATTTAATATGTCAGTATTACATGTTACACGTAACTCGATAAGACTTGTATTTCATAGAGTGATTAAAATATAAATATATTTGTGAAAACATATCAGTCAGGTAATGAACTTTTTTTCCACTCTCGACATGAAATGTTGTATAACTATTTTATCAACGTTTCAACGACTATTTAGTTTTTACTCGCATGGTAAGTTATAACTGTTCCAAGACATAATGTCTAATATCATGTACTACATAACGACATGAATAACAATACTACAATATTTAGTTGCTTCAGGTTTCGAGCATCTTTGTTACAGTTGCAATGAATAAATGAGTTATTGCCTTTTCAGAATTGTCAAGTCATTGGAGAAATTTAGACTTTTTGGCAACAAAATTAGAAATAAAAACGATATTTACTCTCCAGATAACAATAAAATAATTGTTCTACTAGTCATAATGAAGCAAGAAAAGTGAAATGTTGACTAAAATAAAATTAAATATAAATGTAAATTACACATATATATATATATATACTATTAAAATTAGTAACGAAGACAAAAAAAATAGTTAAATTTATAATTCACAATATAACCCTTATTTGTAAGACACTTTAGTTGTGGATGTTTTGCTTAACAGGGATAATTCCACTTTACCAGACGTAATTTCCCAATGGCTCATCTGTAAGTCTAAGGACCCACATTGCAAAAAACGGGTTTTCGACACTCATGGTAAGCTCAACACAGCTTTCCTACTTTGTAGCTTTGCGCTTAACAAAGAAACAAACCCAGCTGTTCTTGATGGTAACATATGTTTTGTTTTCAGTGCACAAGTTGTTGATAGAAAAATAATCGGTTGATGTCAAGTTTCAATAATGGTCATGAAGTAGGTACTAAAAAATTACATTTGTTTGAAAAATATAGTTTTAGAATTATATATATTTTTATCAAACACTAATAATTTCTGGCTTCATCCTGAAGTATCGAGAAAATTGTAAGAAAAAGCGTTTTTGATATAGTGATTGGTACTGCAATGTTGAAAAATGTAATTATCAAGCAGTTAGAAATAAACATATTTGTTAATTAATTCTTCACAAAAATTTTGTTTGTTTACATACAAATTATATTATAATATAACGTAATAACGTTCATTATAAATACAATCTTTGAAGTATTATTATTGAAGTTGTTTTAGACCACATTTTATGTTTTAATTTGGAAGCTAGCTAGAGGGTGCATGGCATTAAGATCAAGTAAGTTTGTGGAAATAGCCTAAAAATCTCTAGATGACATTACCCAAATCTGGTAACTTTGCGAAGTATTTAGAAACAATACTAGATTATACATACGAGAATGTCTTCTGCTTTCAAGTATTGAGTAATTACTTGTTTTTAAGCGTACAATTTCAGTGAAGTATTTGGATCTAAATTAATTATCGATTAGACGGAAATTCATGCAAGCGTATTTATATGTTAGAGTAGTACAAATAGCAAAGAAACTTCCGTTCGAATGTCGCTAGTAAACTTAGGGCTACCACAAGCTACAACACTGTATGAATAAAGCTGTTTGTAGAAATGTCCACAAACAAATAAATTAATTTATTAATGGACAAAACGCCGAATTATTTTCACCAAGTAATCTAGAAGAAGTCGCCCAAGGAAAGAGTCACGTTACAACATTGGTGCCAGAAGTGGATTTATTTTGGTAAAAATAAAATATAAATCTAAGTAGATGTTAACTTTTAAAACGACCTCACGAGGCGATAACATTAATATATTGGACGCTATAAAATAGTTAAAGTCAAGAAGACAGAGACAAAAAATAAAAGAAGAACCAGAAGAATTAGAACACAAAGATTAAAAATTAAAAAGAAATTTATAAAAAAGTAAAAAATGATCTGGTAACAGGCGGGAACCTAAGAGAGAAATAAAAATGAAGATATTTAATATTAAAGTAAAATTAAAATCGAGGAAGCTGTTAGAGATATGCAGAAAGATTACAATAATAATATTGAATAAGTATGAGAGGACACCAACTAGGTCAAAAATGAAGTGCATAGAAATATCAAAGAAGTACCTCAAGACTATAATGGCAAAATTAACAAAGTAAACAAGGATGTCACTGCGTTAAAATAAAATATTTGTGCAAGAATTAAACACCTGTCATACAAAGTATTAATCACCCAGATTGAACCAGCTGCTTCTTTCTGCATCAGGGCCCGGCATGGCCTAGCGCGTTAAGGCGTGCGCTTCGTAATCTGAGGGTCGCGGGTTCGCGCCCGAGTCGCGCCAAACATGCTCGCCCTCCCAGCCGTGGGTGCGTTATAATGTTACGGTCAATCCCACTATTCGTTGGTAAAAGAGTAGCCCAAGAGTTGGCGGTGGGTGGTGATGACTAGCTGCCTTCCCTCTAGTCTTACACTGCTAAATTAGGGACGGCTAGCACAGATAGCCCTCGAGTAGCTTTGTGCGAAATTACAAAAACAAACAAACAAACTTTCTCCATCAGCATAAAAATTCCAACCTGAAACGTAATTTATAACAAATATGGTAAAAGATAATATCTTTGGCCTATACGTATTACAGCTACTGATTTACCATCTGTGACTGAAGGACCTTCCTGGACTATTCCAGTCATATCGCTAACAAATAAGTTATAAGAAGTTGACTGGTTAATTCATCCTCATTCTTATCTATCGGGTTTGGAGTAACATACCAGGAGGAAGTATTAAGACCAAAGTTTTGAATATGGAATGAAGAAGATGTGGAAAGGCTTGCCCAATTATCTTATCTATATGCTACTTGTAAAATAAGAGATTTTTTGATTCGTAACTAATTTTAGATGCCATAAGAGACAGAAATATGACAAATTGAGTGAATCAAAGTAGGAGTACATTCTCAAAGGAAGTTCAGAGATAGAACTAGATTAATTAATTTTGCAGAATAATTATTGAAGGCACCATTAAGAAAATACAAGAATATGAGATCCTGGAATAATGAAACACCAACTACCTTTATTAACAGAAAGAATTTGGATAACAGAGAAAATTGATTAGACAGTTATACAATATAACTTGAAAACATTTATTGCAAGGACCTTAAATTAAAACTTTTATGGAATAAGAACTCCTTCCAAAAGATACTAAGAAGAGAGAACTGTTATAAATGTAGAAAATATGGTAATTATAACCAAAAGTGTAAAAATGGACATCTGTTATTTGTCAAGGAGAAATGCCACAAGGATGTGTCTCAGAACTCAACTACACCAAAGGAACATCAAAAAGTTAATCTACATAAGAAAGATAGGAACTAGCTGGATTTAAGAGCGAATTTCAACTGAACACTCTATGTATACCTAATGAGATAAGGAGTACAGGCGCAATATTTTTGACAGTTAATCACGCAAGAGATATTGGGAAAGAACCAATGTGAGTGTAATCTTCCTCGATGTGCTATAGCAATGACACATTACTTTAAATACGTCGTTTAAGGAAAACAATATTTTTTAATTATATGACATATTTCAGTGAGTTCAGGTTCATCAAGTTTTTCACTTGAAGTAATGAACTTCACTGAGAGTTTAGTTAAAGCTACAACCATGAAAGGCTTGTTCAATTAAACGCGTTTCATTCTATATATCAATAATTATAATAAATAAATAAATTTGATTTTAGAATTTCTGCATCAAAGTGATTATTTCAAAGCACACAATGAGCTGATAATATATGTATGAAAGAAAGGCGTTAGATAGAAAAAATTGAGAAAATCCCACAACATTTCACCTGTTGTTGCCTTCAACCAGTCTGACCCCAGGCAATCAGAGTATGATTATCTCATAGTTTCTAAAGTTTAAAAATTCTTCACGAAGCCTTAAAAACATAACATTACCACTTTCTACAATTTAGGTTACGTCTAATGCAAATTTTCCATGAAATACCTGTTGTTTCTTTAAATAAAAAACAAAAGTTAATTTACAGTGTACAGAATAATTGCTCGCCACGTAATAAAGTTCTCTGTCAAAATAGCAAGTTTATAAAAAAATTACCATTACTTCCTTTGACCAATATGCTTCTCAGTGGCACAGCGTAATATCTGCTGACTTACAGCGCTAGAAACCGGGTTTTGATACTCGTGGTAGGCAAAGCAGAGATAGCTAATTGTGTAGCTTTGGGCTTAACGTCCAAACAAACTGACAAATACAGCCAAATTACAGTATAGCAAAACGAATATCTTGTCAAACTTAAAATACAATAAACCACTATATCATAACAAAACCAACCTCTTGTCAAAACACGATAAATCATTACAGTATAACGAACCAATATCTTTGTTTTGTCAAACTCAAAATGTGATAAACCATTACAGTATAATAAATTAATATCTTTGTTTTGTCAAACTCAAAAACGTCACTAGCCATTACAAAACATTAAAATCCATCTTCTGTCAAACTGAAAACACGACAAACCACGAGAACATAACCAGGTCAATTTATTATTAAACTCATGGCATTATAAACTAAAGTATACAACATAACAAAACCAATCTCTTGTATTCAAAACATGGTAAAGAGATTAAACATAAAATTAAACTCATGTCAAACTAAAAACACGATATATCTCATGCAGCACGAAAAATCCAACCTTTATTCCAGACATCTTTAGGGAATTTTTAAATAACCACAGATCCTCTATCAACACTGAAGAAATACATCTTGTTGCCATTCGCTTTAAACTAGCCTGATGACTCCATCAGTGATACGGTTCTCACTGGTATTTAAACTTGGTTTAAATAAAAAACCGACAGAGGGATAAATGAGGTCAACTGGAAAAGTATATTAAAACTTTCAGCCCGTATGATATTAACCTTTTGACCCCGGCATGAATTATCTTCTGTCCTTTAAATCAAAATCTTAGAAAATTCTACTTTTTAACGATTTTCTTTATTATTACATTCACAACATATAAAGTCCTGTTAATCAGTTAGTTATTTTTATCTCTCTATTATAATTTTCACTTTACAACTATTACTTTTACATTCTTACTTATAAGTGTATTGCTATTTGATTGAACTTCTTCATTTGTAATTAATATTTTACATTTTCAGTTCCTGTATCATTTTATAAAAGAGTTTTTGCTGATAAATCTCCTAATTAGAGCCATGGTTACACAATAAGAGTAACGGTCAAATCTTACTTTTCAATTAGAGTAGCTCAGAGTTCACGGTAAGTGATGTTGACTAGCTGCCTTCTTTTTGACCCTCTGATCAGATTTGCGCAAAGTTCAACAAAACAACAACAACCCCAACCCATCACTTACACTATGCACACACACGCATATATACGTAGTACTGTTTCAAAATTTAGGCCATGTTCTTAGAATCATGTGACGTCTTACTTCCAGGTCAAAGACCGTATAAATAATCAACATGTTTACAATGGTCATTCGCCATTTACTTCTGACAACAAAAAAGTCCTCTTTCCGAAAGCCCTCGAGTAACTGGCTTTATTTTCTCATGTTAAACTTAGACGTATCGAAATATGTGATACATATGTCAATATCATGGGTAAACCCCACATATCAAAACAATACTTGTAACAATATGCCATATGAACGAATTTATGTAGTAACTTCGTATTTTAATCCATTTTGACAGAGCAGTGACATATTTTGTTTTCAGTGTCTGTAGAAGCAATCTCTTACATACCTTTCATATACGAATTATCCATGTAATCTCTACTTCATTACTTACATATAGGATGAAGATTAAATTATAAGAAACGCTAGAAAATCAAGTTAGTCAGTATTTTAGTGTTAAAAGTATACTTGTTTGTTGGGTTATAAACACAAAGCTGCATAATGGATTATTCATGTTGTGCCCATAGAAAGTATCTATGTTTTGAAGATGTTTTATTCTATAATTTTATGTTTGAAGGTTATAAGACGATTAATATATGTTTTAAACTAACAGATGAAAACGGTGTAAAATTGAAAAAAATAAAATGGTGTAGTTTAATAACGTATTTTAAAAGGCATTTGTACACGTATGTAATGCACTTCTCAATTTTTAACCTCATATTATCATATAATTTAAATACATCATATGAAAACCAAATATGTATACGCTGTTGAAACCGATACAGTGACTTACGAAAATATGTTTATGTGCATTTTATATTCGCGAGCTTGATCGTTAACTTAAGTTGTCATGGAGAATAAATATATCCTGTAAAAATCAGAATACATTTGTCTTTGAAATGTACAATATGCATCTTTTTGCTGTGTTTGAACGTCTTTGGATTCGTTGATCCGAAATACAAAATTATTTACAAGAAGGGATCGGTTTCACATATATTTATGAAATCCAGGTTTCTTACTAAGAGCTGCAGTTTTTTGTTTCGTATAAAGTTTTAACAGCTTTTGCTATTAATTTGAACCCATTTTCCCCACAAGTTCAATTGTTTTTTCTTATGTTAATCATGTTATTACATCTATTAAAATGTAATATACTATAATTTTCAAACACATTACACTTTAATCACAAAGGAAAAGGTTCAGAACATAAATGAACAATCACACGAATGTGCTTAAAACAGAACAACATTTGTTATTACTGATGTTTTGTCCACATGTTTATGACATGTATGCATTTGAACACGTGAAATGAATGAATTAAACACGAGATGTTCTGTATAATGATTTATGGAACGCTTAGACAAGTAAACTAAACTTCTTCCAAAGTATATCAGTTATTCAGTTTCTAACATTTACTTTATGATCTATTACAAGCTATTCAGTTGTTTTATCATTAATTTCATAACGTGTGTTTATAGGTATTATAATTTTATTCTGCTAGAATTACCATCTACTTGTTTGTTTTTAATTTCGTGCAAAGCTACATGAGGGTTATCTGCGCTAGCCGTCCCTTTATATTTAGAATCTACACAATCTACTCCAAGCTGAGAAGCCAAGAAAACTCTGATATTCTGTAAGTAAAAATATTTAGAATCTACACAATCTACTCCAAGCTGAAAAGCCAAGATAACTCTCTTTTTTTTTTAAAACCCAACTTACTTCTAAAATATAAGTTAGGTTTTCGAAAAAACAGTCTCAACTGTATAAGTATTCAATCCCTTTGCTACGTCAACCCTAACTTAGTTCATGTTCCAAAGATGAATTTGAAAGGTCACAAAATCAGTGTAATGGTCTCTGTCTGTGTGTGGCCAAAGTGGTTTAACTTTACTTCGAGTATATACATTAGTTTAAGTGATGCAACAAACCAACCACGAACATGGAGCTTTCCTAATAAGTCAAAGGTAAAGTAGTACAGAAACACAGATCAGAAAAAGGTTATAAGAAAAATTCAAAGTCGCTGATTATCCTTTTGAATACAGTGAAGTCTGTTTGTTTTGAATTTAGCACAAAGCTACATGAGGGTTATCTGCGCTAGCCGTCCCTAATTTACCAGTGTAAGACTAGAGGGAAGGTAGCTAGTCATTACCACCCACCGCCAACTCTTGAGCTACTCTTTTACCAACGACTAGTTGGATTGACCGCACATTATAACGCCCCCATGGCTGAAAGGGCGAACATGTTTGGTGCGATGGGAAGAATTAGCATCTGTTGAACTCATTTTTGTGAAAGCATTCTAAATTTTAATTTTTGTTATTTGTCTGTTATGGTTACCGTCATGTTTAAAATTAAAAAAATGTTGTCAATAATTGTTTTGGAATGTTTAATACAAATAATTTACTTCAAGAAAATAACCCTAATTAACATTATTTTCAGTACTTCATGACACATTGGTTTAACACAGAACCTATCACTTGACTTTTCTAACCAGTACATAGAGTAGAATTATTCTTGTTGTTTTCTTCGAACAAAGTAGCATATGAGTTATGTGCACGCCGCCGGGAATAGAACCTTAGAACTTAGCGTTGTAACTCTGTATGTTTGCTGCTGTCCCACCTGAGAACATAATTTAAATTATTCTAGGAAAACTTGTGCACCTATTTAAGTCATCCAGCTTGTTGTATGACCAGTGTAAGTTTAATAGGTTGCAGGTTATAAACGTAGAATTCGGCATTATCTTTAGAAAGGATTATATTACAGCGTTAAATTTGTTAAGCAACATTATCTCTCTTACATTTTTTTAGAAATTTATTGCCCTTTAGTTGGGTTTATTTAATTAATTATAAATCTTCAGAGAATATAAGTACTTGCTTATTAATTGAGTCCTTTTAATTAAAATAGTGGATAACCTGAAGCTAGTTATCCAGTCACAGAAAATCATTAGTTGTTTTTGTTCTAAAGGAGGTTTGATTGTTTACTAAACACGATCCCATAAAGGAAAAATAACAACCGTGAACCACTTCATTTTGTATTCTTGTACTTTTAAATAAACCATACGCTTAGAATTATAACGCTAATTGAGATTAAGGTAATAGTCGAAACGTTAATTGAAACGTATATTATATAAGGTAATTTAATCTAGTTTTAACTATACCTGTATTTGTTTGTTTACAAATTTCATACACTAATCTTAAATACGATTTTAATTTTCATCTACTTTTAAGTATTGCATTAATCATAACAGCAGACTGTTTGTATGTATTCTTTAATTTAATTGGTTTATTTTTATACCTTATAAAGATGAAAATTAATTACGAAAATAACTATTTTTAGTCAAGTTACACTTGTAAAATAAACACAAAATCTGTAATGCAAATATGTAACTAAATTGTATGAGATTATTTGTATATTTATATTACAGGAGAAGAGTTTCGATAGAATACAGAGAAAAATATTGCTGGAATAAATTTCTGGAGTTTTATATCAAAGAATGTTACTCGTAATTTACAAATAAAGTGACATTTATTGTGTAAATAAAATAATATTTGTTATACAGACAATACTTTCACGATTTTTCAAGATATTATTTTTATTATAATGAACAAAGTTCATGATTAAGGGACATAACAATAATGTAATAATCGAACAAAAGTCATAACATAAATCTCAGATGACAAACAGAATATCGTTTCATTTAAAAGAGGAATAATTGAAGCATGTGACGAACATCACTGCTTTGACAGCTAATGTGTTTATTCCTTCACAACGAGAAACAACTCTAATTTGCACATAAAACCAAATTCATAGCGAGATGCTATAAGCAAAGTGCGCTTACTCTGCACCCAAAACCCTCTGTGAACCCTGTCTTCACCTTTTGGACACAGCAATAACATTTTCTGAGTTCTCTAAATGTCACTGTGTGCTCGAGTGTCAAAAATTAGTCCTTGTGTCTTTCTTTAAAGTTTACTAAGTATAAAAATAATATAAAAGCACGTGTTTGTTTGTTTTAAATTTCGCGCAAAGCTAGACGAGAGCTATCTACGCTAGCCATCTCTGATTTAGCAGTGTAAGACTAGAGGGAAGGCAGCTAGTCATCACTACCCACCGCCAATTCTTGGGGTACTCTTTTATCAACGAATAGTGGGATTGACGGTAACATTATAACGCCCCCACGACTTAAAGGGCGAGCATGTTTGGTATGACGTGGATTTGAATCCATTACCCTCAAGTAGCGAGTCGAATGCCCTAATCACCTGGCCATGCCAGGCCCCAACTACAAACAATTTTATCTGCAGTACCTCACCTTCTGGCTTTAGCAAAGGATACATTCCATCAAGATTGGACGAGATTGAAACTCAAGGTCTTCCCTCGAGTGCCTTTATCACCAGGCCACGCCAGGCCAAAACCACGTGAATACCAACATTTGTCTGATATTTGGGGTTAAAGCCGGTTAAGTGAAAAATGAGGTATCGAACATTTGAGTTTCGAGTTTATAACAGTTGTATTTCATGGAGACTAACAGTAACTCAATATGGTTTCATTGGGAGTGAGTGGCAAAGTTTGATATGTTTTTGCTATTGTTCACGCTATTTTACAACTGTTACTTGGTGTTGAGCAAAAAGGTACGCAATGGCTTATCTGTGCTGTGCCTGCCACGAGTATCGAAACGTTGTTTCTTTAGGAACAGAAGTCTTCAGACTCAGTTACGAGATTTGATAGTGCCGCTAAAGCCGTCATTAGTATGAAAATACATAAAACGGGTGTAATTTGTTGTGTACCTTTCACTTACTGCGCTTTCGTGAACTTTCACAAAAATATACTAAAGATAAATCCTGGGCCTATATTACAACTAGTTTGACCTTTTTCCGCCAGGTAACTCCACGTTTATATTGAGGTGATAAAAGTGCACAGTCGGTGCAGCAAAATAGTGATTTGGGTTCTGATTATCTCTTCTTAGTATGTAGTTATAACTTAGGCTATCTGTGCTCTTCCCATTTTTGCTTTTACGTTCGCAAACTTACGACTAGTCTCCCGCTGATACAGCGGTACGTCTACGTATCTACCATGCTACAATCAGGTGTTCGATTCCCCTTGGTGGATTCAGCAGATAGTCCGATGTGGTTTAACTACAAGAAAACACACACACTTACAGCCGATTCATGGGAAACGGGTAAAAAAGTAAAACAAACATTTTTTTTTTTTTTTTGGTAACTTTAAGTAAACTTCTGACACTTTCTTCATGAAACTAGAATATACAAAACCAGGCATTGCTTTACTAAAAATATGTTTTTGTTTGTTTTGAAATTTCGCACAAAGCTACTCGAGGGCTATCTGTGCTAGCCGTCCCTAATTTAGCAGTGTAAGACTAGAGGGAAGGCAGCTAGTCATCACCACGCACCGCCAACTCTTGGGCTACTCTTTTACCAACGCATAGTGGGATCGACCGACACATTATAACGCCCCCACGGCTGGGAGGGCGAGCATGTTTGGCGCGACTCGGGCGCGATCCCGTGACCCTCAGATTACGAAGCGCACGTCTTAACGCGCTAGGCCATGCCAGGCCCAAACAAATATGGATTAAAGTCGATTCGGCCCCTATGTTTTATTAGGAATAAACCTGTAAATGGTAAAAACAAAACCTATGATAAGAATGATTGTATCAAACTTCAGCAACATGAAAAGAATTAAACCGTTTTCCGTGATAACGAGAAAACCCACTTGAAGAGAAAATTATATATTTAAAAACGGCTGGAATGGGTAAAGAAGGCGTGACTAGTAGTGCTGTTTTTAAATATATAATTAAGCCATTTTATTGTTATTGATTTTGTACCACATAAAACGTTTTATTTAATCGGTTATCAACTTCTCTTTCGAACCAGTCTTTAGGTTATCACTGGATAATGATTTAAGACTACAGGCAAGATCTACCGTATACCGTATTTCGGTTCAAAGTTGGCTGTTGCTAGACAAAGAACTGATTATACAAACACATCTGCTGTAATCTTTCTGTATACAGGAGGTGGCGTAGATAAAACTTGCCTGCCTTATAACTACGCCTACGTTCAAACGTTCATGTATACAATTACTAATCAAACTATTTTTAGGGTGAGGGGTGGAGCTCATTTTTAGTCATTAGGAAATTTACAGTATGATAATTTCACGAGGTGTTAATTTCCTGTGATCAGATATTGACTGAACCTTCATGCAATGGTCTGGCACACAAACGTTATTATAAAAGCTTAGAATCAGATATCAAAATCTATAAAAAGCCAACCTTTCTATAACTCAGGAGTGGTTGCATCTATATACACAGGACGTGACGTACCTCTAAATATGTTTATACCAGAAAACTTTCAATTAAATTTAACAGAGTACTGCAAACTGAAATTATTAAAGGTTAAAGGTATTTCCTCGAGTAAGAAGGTTAGCTTAGTCCAGACGTAAATATAATAGGTAATGTTTATATTCATTACACCTGCACTTAGGAACATATTTTACGTTTTATGCACAAAAAGGCCCAATGTGGTTTTCGGTTAGTCTGTCGGATTGAGAATCTAAATTAGATCTTTCGCATTCTCCTATTCTGTTAGGGTAGCTCAAGATTCAGCAGTTTATTCTGTTAAAGCACCACCTCTCCACTGGTCAGGCATGGCCAGGTGGTTAAAGCACTGGATTCCTAATCTGAGGGTCACGGGCTCGAATCTTCGTCACACCACACATGCTCGCCCTTTCAGCCGTGATGGCGTTATAATGTGTCGCTCAATCGTAGTATTCGTTGGTAAAAGAGTAGCACGAGAGTTGGCGGTGGGTGGTGATGAATAGCTGCCTTCCCTCTAGTCTTACACTGCTAAATTAGGGACGGCTAATGCAAATAGCACTCTCCTAGCTTTGCGCGAAATTCAAAACAAAGTACAAAGTTATAATTCGATATACTTTAATGGTAAATAAGTTTATTCACTAACTGTATTTCTATTCAGAATAGTATATTTACGTCTCTATTTTTTATGTTGTAACACTACATTTTACGTGAATTTCTAACTGCGAGATAAAAATAATAAATATTTTCGTGTGTTATTCACATGGATAATTTGTGTAATAAAACACAGAAATTAAGTTTAGTTATTGAAGCTCTTGCAGTTAACTGTTTTATGAGTCCATTGAAAGTTTAATGTTAATGTAAATGATATAATTATATGTGAAAAACATTTTTAATTGAGCTTCTGAGTTCTCTAACGATAAGTTTCTGAACTATTGCATTATCTGATTTTAGTGATGTAGCTAACCACAATTATAACTCTTTTCTGGTTGATATTCCAAATAAACTGACTTAAAGTTGTAGACATATCAGCCATTTAAGTTACAGACTCATAGTTACACCAGGTTTGAGGAATATTCCACTTTTCCTTCATTTGTGAACGTTTCGCGAGGGAAAACATCAGAAGGAGGGAATGCCACACCATAAAAATATCCCAGCTGGTCGTTTGTTTTTTCTTACGCACAAGCTAAACGGTATCGAAACCCTGTTTTTATCGTTATTATTCCACAGATTTTTTGCTGTTCCACTTCAGAAGGCTCCCAGCTAGTACTTAAGAAAGTGTATGATTGTGCAACCATTAAATCTACAAACCTAGAAAAGCTTTGTATATATCTATAAACAGCGTTGAAGCGTGATATTTTTTAACACTTGTATAACGTTAGGAATTGGATATAGCCTTAGTCGGATAATATAAGATGTGTGTTTTTTATTTTAGTATAAGTAACTAGATGTCTCTTGAAACTTCTGGAACATGACTGCGAATCGGTATGACCAGTTTAGACGTGTACGACTTCTTAAAATTCTGTTGAGGACAGCCTTGTCTTGCTTGCTTTGTGGACACCTTGTTAGCACAAGTAAACTCGATAACCACTGGTTAAACTATAACTTGAAGAGGAAATTTCTGTGAAAGTCTATGGCACATGGGAGGTATTTAAAACTCGTGTTTGTCACATTATATTTTTCATTATGTTTATACAACTATTTCTGTTTCTATAGATTATTTATTTGAGAATCTTATGGCCCGGCATGGCCCAGCGGGTAAGGCGTGCGACTCGTCATCCGAGGGTCGCGGGTTCGTGCCCGCGTCGCGCCAAACATGCTCGCCCTCCCAGCCGTGGGGCGTATAATGTGACGGTCAATCCCACTATTCGTTGGTAAAAGAGTAGCCCAAGAGTTGGCGGTGGGTGGTGATGTCTAGTTGCCTTCCATCTAGTCTTACACTGCAAAATTAGGGACGGCTAGCACAGATAGCCCTCGAGTATCTTTGTGCGAAATTCCAAAACAAACAAACTCTTTCTCACAGACACTAAACAGCATCTTGTTTTCACCCGTAAACAACTCCTGGAACTTCTCGTGCTCTACAAACCATTTTCTCTTTAATGACGTCATGTATAACCAGGTAGAAGGAATCGCAATGAGATTCAGACTGGGTTCGACGATAGCCAATAGTTTTCTTTGCTATCATGAACACAAGTGGCTAGAGAACTGCTCACTTGAATTCAAACCTGTCCTTTACAAGCGCTATTATGATGAGACATTCTTGCTCTTTCGACAATCAAGCCACGTTTCCAAGTTCCTTCCTTACATTAACTTCCAACATCTTAATATGAAATTCACATCCGAACTCAAAGAAGATGATTCTTTATCATTCCTAGATATCAGGAATACCAAAGAAGGTAAATAGTTTTCTACCTATGTTTTTCATAAGATAACTTTTACTGGCTTCTACATCAATTTAAATAGTTTTATCCCGAACTTCTTCAAACGTAATCTGGTTATATCACTGTTAAACATAATTTTTAATATTTCTTTTAATTATTTTACTTCACACGAAGAAATTATCCTCCAACATAAACACATGGTAAATAATGGTTATCCAACTGATTTTCTAAAGAAATTTGCATGCAATTTCTTAAACAACAAATTTCAAGCATCAGCCAATGTAACCGTTCCCACATTTTCCATTATTAATTCGCTTCATTTTATGGGGACCCTCTCACACCAAACATGCTCACCATTTCAGCCGTTGGGGCGTTAACTGTTACGGTCAATCCCACATTCGATTGTAAAAGTGTAGTCCAAGAGTTGACTGCCTTTCCTCTAGTTTTATACCGCTAAATTAGGGACGGCTAGCTCAGATAGCTCTGGTGTAGCTTTGCGCGAAATTTAAAAAAAAACAAACACTTTTATGGGTGTTTGCACCCATAAGCAAAATTCAAAATTATTATTAAATTTCATTCATCAAATGTAACAAATTCAAACAGTAGAAATCTTGACCACATCTCTTGTGTAAGACGTGCTGTTTCGAACTAGGAATGACTCAATTACATTGCTCTTTCTGCCAAGTTTCTCAACTTCTACACCTCTTCACTTTCGATCTACTTCCCCTGTCTAACAACATTTTACCTAAAATGAATAGTTACTTAAAATATTCGAAGAAATATTGTACATTTATAATAAATTTGCGCATAATTTCCCCGTTTTCAAGAGAGAAAAAAGACAGAAAAGTGCAGTTTTCTTAAAATAACCTGAATAGCTTTTAAGATACGACATTTACGGTCCATTCCAAGAGCTTTAAACAGAAAGCCTATTATGGAATGAGCGTTCACTTCTACCAGAGACTTTTACCGGATCCGTTTGGCTTCAACCAAGGATAGATCTATGTATGATTTTCGTTCAAAAATTATTCAAGTTACATATCTACGTAAGTTATTGATTTATTTGCGGTAAAACGCAATGCTACATGATAAACTTTCTGAATTCTATCTTCCGTGGGTATTGAATCCTTATTTTCATTATTTATTGAAAACAATTATTTTGAATTTCTCGAAAATAATGATTTTTCGAACGCCATGACAACATCCAAAGATAGCCTTATAGTATAGGTTAGCCCCTCAGTGGCTCAGCGGTATGTTTGCAGACTTACAACACTAAATACCGGGTCTTGATACCCGTGGTGGGAAGAGCACAGATAACCCATTGTGGAGCTTTGTGCTTAATTCAAAACAATAACAATAAGTTTCAAATATTCTCCTCTATCTGGTTTCATTTAAAAAAAAAAAGATCCGTATAGAAACTTTGTCTTTCAATTACTATTAGTCTAATTATTAAATTATGCAAGTTAACTTTTTATTACTAGTTTATATACTTGATTTTATTTTCTGAAACTATTGACAGTTTAACTGTGTTTCCAACTGTGTTGTTTGAAAACAACAGAAAGATAGAGCAAATAATCCATAACTTTCATCGATAAGTAAAAATTATCAACTTTTCACTAAATTTTTAATTTAGTATAATTTATAATTATTAGTTTTAGTTCCAGAGTATCTAAATATGTGGGATCTGATTTTTTGAAATTCATTTGTTATGAATTATAACTCGAATTCAAGCATTTAATTTGTCTTTGAAGCTGTTAAGTTGCACATATAATGTTTAGCTGAGATGAAAAATAAAACTCTATTGTTTAAAAGCGTAAATGTTTTGGAGCTTTCAATTTTAAATCATTTCAAAAAGAAATGACGTATATACAGCAGTCAAGGATCACCTTAAATTTACGCACCTTATATTTGTATCTCAAAACGTCTGGTATGGGTATTAACACTTTTATTGGTAAGATTAACCTGAAGATGACCTAAGAAAGTCGAAACGTTGTTCTCTCATTATCAATAAAAGTGTTAATACCCACACCAGCCGTTCCGAGATACATTATTATTTCAAGTGGGTTTCTCGTCATCAGGAAGCACCATATATTTTTAACGAATTTCACTTTGTAGGCATCACAGGCTATATACAGCTAATTTCTTGTATCAAAAACATTTAATGTTTTCCCTTAAAAATATTATAGAGCACAAATAAAAATGAATTTAACAGTTCGTCAAATGAACGAAAATAAGCAGAAAATTGCGTAAAAGAAAATATCTGAACATCTTGATAATGAGGTTGTTATAAGGTTCAGATATTAAAATGAACTGGAATTTGCTTTGTGAAAGTATGATTAAAATTATGTAGATATATAATGAAATGTGTCTTCTCATTTGTACTATTCTAAATACTTCTTATAAATATTATAAATGTTATTGGTAAAGTTAGGATATTGAAAGTTAATTTTTTTTAAATGTGACCTTGATTCAAAAACCTGAACATTTTGTTTACTTTGTTGTTTATTGTATTATTCCATTGTAATGGGGTTGGTTAGAAAGTGATAGCTCAAGTCAGCTTTAGCTCTGTCAATAAAAGTACAATTAATAATGCCTATTGTATAATCACAAAAAATACACTTTTTATATAATATTATCAATTTATTTTAGGGATATGACTTTGATTAGCATTTATAAAACCTATGTTTTGAGATCTTACTTCTGTATGAGTCAGTATCGATGTATTAAAAGAGATTTTGTACTAATATATGATATACGAGCAATGAATCATATGAATGATTGAGATAATTTCAAAGTTTTTATTGAATAGTGGAAATATTAAACAACGGACCACAATTTCAGCAGAATCATTTTAGTCATATATTACTCATAATCCACTTAAGGTTTAGGTTTTTACTTTAGGAACGACCGATATTAACACTCTCTACTAAATAGTTGTAATATATGTTTAACTCTACCGGATGACGATGCTATATGAATCTGCAACTTCAGTTTAGACAAATCACTGAAAGTAAAATTGTTTGCAAGTTTAGAATTTTTTTAGTGATTAAATAAGAGAATATTTTATTATTGTCTTTATCATGTTTCAAATGGAAACTTTCAAAATGTCCAAACGAACAACCCATACGAAGGACAAATGAAACTTTTAAATTTCATTGATTACACTAAAATTCCCCTGGTGGTTTAACTAGTACTTTAAACATTTGTTCAGTCATTCTATTATTTAGTGAAAGAAAAAATCAGTCAGTAGATATATACAATTATAGGTAAAATTACGATGGTTTACTTATCAGTATCATGTAGGTGAAACGTCATAATGTTTTTCTTTTGTTTTTTATGAAACTTGAAGAACATAAGTACCTAAATCATTTTACTTTTTCATGCCAGTTATATTTTCAGATAAAATTGGTTCCATTAGCTTAAAAGTATGTCACCTGAGCAGACAGAATACTCTTACTGGCTCCCTCCAATATTGTCCTTTATAAAATATATTGTTGTCACACATTGCATTTTTTTCTGTTAGTGACTTCTACATTTCGAAAAAAAAGAATATAGTGCAATTAACTTCTGCCCCCTGATAGCACTTCACTCATGACGTAAAAATTGGGATCGAAACATAGAGTATACGTGAACAAAAATACATCTTAAATGAACATTCAAGTTAAAACCTCTTCATATACTTTTATCACAAAATAAAATAAGAATGATATGACAAGGGATATTTTATACTGCAAAACATTTTAAAACTGCTTCCTATTTTCCAATGAAGTCAAGAAGCCAAACTATTTATTATAATTATCCATTATTAAACGGCTTCAAAATGTGGTTAAAACAGTTGTAGTTACTTTTCATGAGTGTTTGTATTCTTCGACTCTAGAGCGAAAAATTATTTACACATTCTTTAAAATAATTATACGTGTTTATTATTCACTTATATTTACTGAATTTTATAGAAAAGTTTGTTTTTTCTTTATTCCAATAAAAAAAACGCTATCTTTTAGGAAAATTTATACTTCTTGGCGTTGCTTTTAAACGGGAAATGAAGTGTTTTTGAGGTAAATGATAATAAATGAGGAAGAGATAATACTTTGAAAAAGGAAAGTATCTCATGAAAAATTATCTGTATCAGCACTAAAACTAACTGATTTTTGTCACTTTGATTTATACATTGACTACAGGGGAAAAGACAAAAATTTATAAATGGGGATGTTGGTTTTAGAAGAAGGGGAAAATATTGTAGAAGCCACATCAAGGTTTCGGAGCGTTTTCCTCGGAAAATCTGTAATATTTTTAGTAAAAATGGTGCATTTTTATACTATAAAGCCTCTGAAGTTGTTATATTTTATATTGACTGTCATCATCTTGAGTAATATATAATCTGATTATTCTAAACTAACTTTTTTATTTTAATGTGGGTTTATACACAACCTATCCAATTACGGTCCTGATATTCCGCAAAATACCTCATTGGCACTGGATATAATGTGGCTGATGTATTATTGTCTTGTTTATTTTATAAGCTCCTAAAACTGATGCTTCACAGCTGAAAGGGCTAACATGTTTGATGGGACGGGTGTTCGAATCTTTGACCCTCTAATTGTGATTTAAGCGCCTAGCTATCTGGCCGTAGAAACAGATAATGTTATTCATCAATATTAGTAAAAAAAAAAACAACAACAACAACCAAGGAAGCTCGTATATAAAATTCATTTCACATATACAATCCGTGTATTTAGAAACTCTGTCACTGAACATTCCTGCAGTAGGGGTGTTGTAAACTGAAGGTTAATTCCAAGAGTAGCGATTAATGATGCTGACTAGTTTCCTTCCCTCTAGTATATAGATAGATAAAGTTACATTTGAAGACAGCTTACAGCAGGATACCCCACTGACACACCAGTATGTCTGCGGATTCATACAGCTAAAAACTGTGTTTCGATACCCATGATCAGCAGACCAGAGAAAGCTATTTATGTTTAATAACAATTAACAAAAGTAGCAGAATAATGAGCAAATAAATATCATTTAAACACTAATTCAAACATCGAAGAGTAATAATTTTATTACGATAAATTATCCACGATAGGCTTAGGAATGGTTGTAAATAGCTTTAGTTAAGTCTTATTGAATTTTTAACGTTTATTATGGATCTACTGTAGCTTGTAGAAATTTTAAGGATGTTATAATTATAAATTAGGACATTATTTATTTCATAGTTTAAAGCCTTGTATATGCGTTTTTCTTATAGCAAAACCACATAGGGCTATCTGCTGTGTCCACCGAGGTGAGTGAAATTTTTACATTGTAAATTCGTGGACTTATCGCTGTTCCAGAGGGACACCAAAATAAAGCATTGTGTTTTCTGCAGGTATGTTATTTTGGAAGAATCTATTTTAATTAAGCATCTTAATTAGTGTTAATTGATACCATTGGAAAGTACTGGTTAATTACACGAAAATAATACTGCTAATTTAGTTATTTTTTTACAACAAAAAAGTGTTCAACATTCTTGTTTTGTTGTAATGATAACAATCACAAAATATAAACGTTTTTCTTCAATCGTATTCATGGTCTGTTATATGTTTTCTTAGAACCTGATTTGTTCAAGTTAAACGAACAGCTAATTTCGAAGACAAAACGAAAGAGGAAGAATCCAGGTGAAAATCAACCAGCGCGTAGAATGACAACATGACAACCCTGTGATCCGTTTTGTGCGTCACAACAGCCTAAGCTTTACGTCAACGCACTTAAAATAGCAGGCAAAGCATGGCTACTTGCGAACATCGAAGGTCTCACTTCCAGTAGGACGTAATATTAGAGAGACGTTCTACTTGTGTACAAATTCATGTTTGCAAATCCGTTTGCTAACGCTATTAAATAAGAACATTGTTCTTTAAGAACTATTTATTAAAGTTTTAATCCAGTAAAAAAAATGTATTTCTGAACAGCAGTCCAAAGATGTAGTTTACTCGTATGAAAAATTAAGATATATATATTTTTTTATTTCCAAAGGAGATTTGTTTGTTTGTTTTTAAATTTCGCGTAAAGCTACACGAGGGCTATCTGCGCTAGTCGTCCATAACTTAGCAGTGTAAGACTAGAGAGAAGGCAGCTAGTCTTCACCACCCACCACCAACTCTTGGGATACTCTTTTACTATTGAATAGTGAGATTATAACGCCCCCACGGCTGAAAGGGCGAGCATGTTTGGTATGACAGGTATCCGAAACCGCGACCCTCGGATTACGAGTCGAGCGCCTTAACCACCTGTCCATGCCGGGCCTTCTAAAGGAGGAGTTTGACATAAATGTGAGGTGTAAATAAAGACAGAGGAAATATATTTTTCAGTGAGAAGTATAATAATGCATATTTGTTATTTATTTTTACATTAACTCGTATATCATATCGTTTTTTCTCAGATAATATCAAGCCTAATTTATTAGTTTTCATGGTGCTAATATGCCGTAACAATACGGATTAAAAGCCGAAACGAACATTTCAGTTTAATTTGGACTTCGTGATTTTTATGTGCAACTGTTGCCTAAACTTAATTTTTTCTGGACGAATTATTTTACAGAACTTTCAGCTGCACAGTTCTCTTGTCCTGTGTTGCAAATCGTGCAAGGCACCAAATTTTATAGCTTTGAAAAAAAAATATTTGTTGAGTTTAAATCTATTAGTAAAGCCAAAGAAGGATTGATTTTATCATAGGTAAAACAGGATAATTCAAGTCCTGCCAGAGATGACTAACTCAAATATATATCTCTCAGTACGAGCTCGGTCCCTGGGATCTGCCTCGTAATCATTTTGTGCTTGTTAAAGCTTTCATGCTATAACTTTTAAATTAGTAAGCACATGCGCAAGAAATCTGGCAAGTCATCAGAAAATACTACAATAGTTTTATACGCAAGATATGCAACATGTAAAGTATTTTTCATTTTAAACTTAAAAATCGTTTTGTGCCTCACAAAATTTTCAAATTTTGCGTGTGGAATCCGTAAAATGTTCAGGTTGTTATCAAACGTTTCTTTAAAAAAACGTTAATCTCTTTCCGGGTATGGTCGATTTGACCGATCTCATCATCATCGTAAAAGTAGGAAATAAATATAAATTATGCTGTATTCGTTCGTTCTACTGATGGTCCAGCATGGTCAAGTGGTTAGGGCGTTCGTCTCGAAATTTGAAGGTCGTCGGTTTGAATCCCCGTCACACCAGCCATGCTCGCCATTTCAGCCGTAAATGCATTATAAAGTGATGGTCAACCTCACTATTCGTTGGTGCAGGAGAAGCCTAAGAGTTGGCGGTGAGGGATGATGACGAGCTGCCTTCCCTTTAATCTTGCACTGCTAAATTACGACGGCTAGCGCAGTTGGCCCTCGTTTAGCTTTACGCGAAATTCAAAATAAAGCAAACAAACAAACAAACAAACCGTTCTACTGGTTCAAGAATGACTATAAATTATAACACGAACAAATAAGTGTTTAAACTAAATAGCTTAAACCTGATAACATTGTAAACATATATTACTTTACTTATATTAACCTTTCAGTCGTACCTGAATCTGCCTCAGATGTTCTGTAGTACAAACTACAGAAGTCATAATGACGCAGAGCATGTGGATTCATGTTACCATATTCAATAATATAAAACCGATCATTAGCCTTTAAAAAATGACTTGTCTTTGCTGTGTGTTAGTGGACTAGTTTTTCGAATTATATTTGGATATTTAAATTATTAACTTCTTATATATATATTTCTGTTGAAGTTACAAATGTTGTTGTTTTTTTTGCTTTGTAATAATAGATTACTAATGATGGAATTGTGATGATTCAGAAACGCTTAATAAGCGATTCTTATTATCGTGTTCGTGTTTTGTTCTCAAATGTCATATATAGAACTTAGTGTATACAAAGGATCGTTTCTAAAATATGAGCGTGGCCACTGTGTTTTATTCAGTACATGAGTGCTATTTCAGCAAATATTTTATATTCTAGCTTGTCAGTATCGGAAATTTGAGTTCCTAATTCTTACAAAACTATATACTTTGTATTTTGACATAACAAACATCTAATTTGAAACAGTGCTCCATTCAGTATATCACGTGACACACTAAAATCAATGTTCATGTTTGTGTGTATAGGTTTTTAAAATATTTACTTTTATGTTAAGAAATTAAATATTGTATAATATGAAAATTTGTGTTATAATCTACAGTTTGATATCAACCATAATTACATAAAGTTATAAAATAGTAGTTCAATCAAATTTTGAATGCGAGTTAACAAGCGCGATGACATGACCTTTGAATCATGACTCGTCTGTAAAGAACTGTAGCGCAGAGCACGTTCTAACAGGTTTTTACAAGGGATTTATTTATGGTGATCGTAGACTGTAGCCAGTAGCGTAACTACAGATGTCCTCACTGCATAAAAATAATTGGGTCCCTACATTTATTTTCGTATAATTGTAATTACGATTTTGGCTAATTGATATCATTAACTTAGCAGAATATTGCAACCGACCCTCAGTTCGAACAAATTAATCTGTATCTTTCTCCCCTTCGTTGCAACCCACTAGCCTGGCATTGCCTAGCGCGTAAGGCGTGCGACTCGTAATTCGCGGGTTCGCGTCCGCGTCGCGCAAACATGCTCGCCCTCCCAGCCGTGGGGGCGTTATAATGTGACGGTGAATCCCACTATTCGTTGGTAAAAGAGTAGCCCGAGAGAATAAGTTATTTATAACTAAATAACTGTTTTTTTCATATTTTACACTAAAATGAAATGACAATAATAACCGTTAAATAATAATTAATTTGTTTTGTAATTGCTACTTGGCACATGCCATTTGTTCGACATGGTTGTATGATTTGAAGGGGCGAATGTATCCCTTTTAATGTTCAGTAGAAATAATGTAAGTACAAAACCAAAACTGCTTTTGTTTCTTATTTTTGATAAAGTTATATAAGTAAAGTATTAATAAATAGAGTAAATTCGTCGAAACTAACAGCTGTTACACGTTTTGCGAAACTGACAAATAAACGTACAACGCATACCGAACACTGATATATGAACTGACGAATATCGACGACATGTTAACAATTATCAATAATTTTGTATCAAGTACGGTTCTGGCAGAGTTGAAACTACTTAAATGAACGGGCCCGGCATGGCCAAGCGTGTCAAGGCGTGCGACTCGTAATCTGAGGGTCGCGGGTTCGCATCTCCGTTGCGCCAAACATGCTCGCCCTTTCAGCCGTGGAGACGTTATAATGTAACGGTCAATCCCACTATTCGTTGGTAAAACAGTAGCCCAAGGGTTGGCGGTGGGTGGTGATGACTAGCTGCCTTCCCTCTAGTCTTACACTGCTAAATTAGGGACGGCAAGCACAGATGCCCTCGAGTAGCTTTGTGCGAAATTAAAAAACAAACAAACAAACTTAAATGAAATTTAAGTTATAATTATTTGATAAATAACATTAGTGCACAAAATTTGTTGTTTTTTTCTGTTTGACGAATAGCAAATTAACAGAAAAGTGGTTAGTCATTCGATTAGTAAAAATACGCAACAACGAGAAGTCAAGCTTTCAACTGATTTATGATGCAGAGCATAAGACTACCGCTACTCATATACTATGAAATAAGCACGTTGCAGGAAACGTGCGTGTTGAGTTCTTGTTAGGTTATTATCGGTTTTGTGCCACGTGATAGTATTATCAGAAAAAAACTGTTTTAAACTAATCAACCATTTTACAAACGCTGATCACGTTGTTGTTAGGTTGGGATTTAATTGCTGTTAGTGTGTTTACTGATTATTAAACACAAAACAAATAACAAGTAAAACTAAACCTTTAAAATTCATAATCCAGTCACACTTTAATGTGTCCTGGAAATATACCATTGATAAGTTATCGTAATGATTAATGTACAATATCTTAGAGTAAAAGTGCGATATACGGAAATATTGTATGTTTTATACCATCTACAGTGATATGGAAAACACCAACATTTTCTGTTACTTGTTTCATGCACTGTCGTTGATGTTACACGTGGTTCAGAACATCTTTAATATTGCCTAGTTTCTATTGCTTTATTTCTTTGCTCTCTTTGGAACGTTAATTATTCTTTCTCCAAGAGGATGTGACATCGTTATATGAAAACCTGAGCTAAATCAGATGACGCTGGAATATCCTTTACTGGTTTTAACTGACATTAACAAAGAGGACAGCCGACCAATGCTGACAAAATGCGAGAGTCTATTGGCTAAAGAAATTACTTTACTTTCTAGATTCAAGCAAGGTTTTTTAGTTCAGAACCCAACATGGCTAGATGGTTAGAGCGCTTGATTCGTTATCTGAGGGTCACGGGTTTGAATCCCCGTCACACCAAACATGTTCGCCATTTCAGCCATTGGAACGTTATTATGTAACGATCAATCCTACTATTCATTGGTTTAACGGCTAAATTAGGAACGGCCGGAGTAGAAAGCCCTCGTGTAGCTTTGCGCGAAATTCAAAAACAAACAAACAGATCCTTAGTTTAGTGCTCTATTAAACAATGCACAGAAAGAACCTGCTTGTTTGGAGATCATTGTGTTTAGTTTAAACTATCGACTTGTCCGAGTTGGCATAAACACTTTGTTTTCTGTTGTTGTTGATCTCATTAGTTTTTGATAAACTGTCAATATTCTCTAATTCTACACAAAGTACAGAAGACCCAGTTTATCTTTATTTTACTTTCAGTTTTTATTTTGAACAGCATTTCTTCATCTTCAAAGTCAATAAATTAAAGTTTAATCACTTGCTTAACTAGCATTGTGCTGTATATAAATGTGCTCTACTTAGAATTTTCAAATTATCTAGATTTGTTGTTACTACAATTTTAGGGTCAGTTGATTTCATGTTATTGCTGTACGTAAACATTCTATCTGTTCTATATCTTCTTACTTAATAAAAATATCTCAAAATGTTCATAGATTCAGACATGTAATGTTGCAACACAAAATTTGGTGTTGAAAGTCGCTAACTTGTTTTATCTACCCGTTTTCCTTTTGTTATTAAATGTGCTTTCTTATGGAATAGATTTCTTCAACACTGAACTTAATATGTGGAAGTGGAAAGTGACCTTCGTTATTACTAGATCAGATAACACCTTAATGATGCAACCTCTAGGTCAGATGATAATGTAATGATATGGCCTCTCTTGTTTTGCAATATTGGCCTGGCATGGCCTAGCGCGTAAGGAGTGCGACTCGTAATTCGAGGGTCGCGGGTTCGCGCCCGCGTCGCGCTAAACATGCTCGTCCTCCCAGCCGTGGGGGCGTATAATGTGACGGTCAATCCCACTATTCGTTGGTAAAAGAGTAGCCCAAGAGTTGGCGGTGGGTGGTGATGACTAGCTGCCTTCCCTCTAGTCTTACACTGCTAAATTAGGGACGGCTAGCACAGATAGCCCTCGAGTAGCTTTGTGCGAATTTTCAAAACAAACAAACTTTTGCAATAAAAATGACGAGGATTCACAAAGGTAACATACACGTCCGAAGAAGAATACCATTATTGTTTTGTATCTATAAAGCTATGAATTCTCAGTGTATAGTAGATTCATCATGGACTTTCACCTAGTTATAACTGATTTTCTTGTAAACTCTCTTCAGTAACGGAACCATATATTTTATTTGTGTTTTTGAATAAGAATTAATTCACTCCATTTTTTTGTCTCCACTTTCATTTTTCATTCAGAACCTTACTTTGCATAACATTATTTTGTAAAACGTATTGTTAATTTGTAGATCTTATCTGACTTTATGAGAAATTTGTGCACCTCAAAATGACACTGAATAGATAGAAATCAAAAATTTAGTGCCACTGTGTTTTCTGTTTTCTCTTATTGAATTTGATATCCTGTACTCTTCTGAACCCTCATGTCCTTTAGAGAATTTTATTTTTCATGAGTCTAACATTTTTTGACCAGGATTAAGAGCTAGCTACTGAGTATTCAAGGTTGTCTTAGATAATAAGTAGGTCTTGGAGAACTAATCACCTGAAATCCAACTTTTGGCACTGATGCAAAGGTCTATGATCTATTTCTTGTTGCAGGTGTAGACTCAAAAAGAAGTTCTTTCAGCAAGTGATGTAGTTAGGATGGCAGGTTGAGTTTCCCCCTCCGTACTGGGAAAGGTATAGATGGTTTGAGATCCTTATAGTGACGTGCTGCCTGGTGAACCTGAAATTAAATGGGGTGGTTCTACAAGATTACCAGAAATTTCATGACCAGAGTAACCTAATTCTAGCCTTGATAAAGACTATCCAAAAGCATATGGAAAACATTGGAAATGCTACTAGTTAGTGACATCCATCAATTTCTACTCTTCCGTAAGCATGTGAGACTTTATCCAACGACTGACGTTTAGAGGTCGACCAAGAGGTGAGAAGATTATACTCCAAGCGCAGGTTCCCGTGAACAAGGCTAAGCAGACATTTAAGTGGGTGGATACAGAAGACATAACTAATTTCCTGAATTAGTGAGGTTTAAGGTTGTAACTTCAAATAAGTCACAAGAAAGGAGGAAGCCCACAGTATCAGATGAAAGAACTCTACCTTGCTCAAACATTCCTCCTCATGTTTCCACATTTGACCAAGCTTAAACTTTGCTTGGAGAAAGTAAATAGTCAACTCTTCTCTGATCATCACATAATGTATTTCTGTAACCAAAGTTCATGATGCCTATGCCTAGATATTACTCAAGAATAAAGGACCAAAAGATCTGACTTGGGTGTGGACAGTTTGGTCACTTCAAAGTGAACTGCCCATACCTTAGCTTGTAGTAAAGCAGGTAGATTACCAGCTTGAGCGTACTGCACAGCAGGTGAAAAAACATTAACGACAAGCTATAACTGCTACTACTGTACTACTACAACTTAATAAAACTAAAGTGTCCAAGTCTAGTTTGGTACCAACTTGGAAGAAGTGCAGTGAACAGGTTGCCAAAAGAGGTTTAGGGTCATTCCAGCTTTCTTAGAGCTGGGTAGCATTTGTTCAATGCCCATAAAGATGCAGATGCAAGGGATAAAGTTCTTGGATTATACAAGAGCTACTAGGATGCTGGTTGACCTCACAATGTATTAGACACTCTGAGTGAAGCTACCAGTCTGGCTAGCTAACACTCACCTCATTGTATAAACGCCTACAGCTTATCTCGACTATTTAACTGACATTAGTCATTTCTTGTAGCTAAAACAGCATAAATAAATCATATTGTTAATGCTATAAATCATGTGATATCAGTTATTGATGATGCTTTTTAGAACTTGTTTCTTTATCTAAATTACTATTATTCAATACAGTATTACACAAAATGATTTAGCATTCTCAGTTTTACTAATATCTCTTCAAGAGATCAGGCATGTACGGCAAAATATCAGTTTCAATAAAATATGTTTTGAATCATTAAAGTATATTTTCTGAGTTTTCCCTGAGTTATGATTTAAGAAAAATACTGGATACAAAAAATGAAATAGTCTTTATTCAAAAACATAAAAAATACTTTAATGTATGTTTCTTACCCAGAATGTTTTAAGTAAATAGGTAACTAATATCTGAATAATTTGTCGAAACATATAAAAAATGGAGCCTTTAATGGAGAGAGCTCTCCAGAACATTGAATAGAAGTTACTGATAATTTGTGAAGAATATTTTATAGCCTGAAAAACACATTATTGCATGCACAAACTAATAATATTATTCTTATCATAGAATAAGGGAGGTTTTATCATTTTGATATTACCCAATTTGCTAGTAGGAAATATTACTCTCCACCTTTACATTATCTTTACTCTACACCTTTACAAAAACCTTCAACCGAGAAAGTGCCCGTGATACCACAATTGAATGACCCACGACAATAGGTATGTAAGCAAAAGGAATTTAGTGGCCCTTATGATCATCAATCTGTATTGGAACGAATAGGACCTGCTTGTATAAAAGTTTTATGTTAATTAATGAAGCAGAAACCAAGTAGCATTAATAAATACCATACTTTTCCATCAAGTATAGAATCCCAAACTTTAACATTTAAATTCAGTTAGATAAATCTAAGGATCGGTTAAAAATCGAAGTAGCTTACTTTTTCTCCATAAAACATATTAGTAAAACCAGGAGTATAACTTTACAAAGATATGATACATGGAACCTCAGTAGCAAATATAAACAACAATCAAACGAAAATGTAGTAAGGCAATACAATTTTAAAGTGAAATATAAGCCACAGTATTTTTGTCACAATATAAAGTCAATTTGTTTTGAATTTCGGGCAAATTTATACGATGGCTATCTGCGCTAGTCATCCCTCATTTAGCAGTGTAAACTAGAAGGAAGGCAACTAGTCATCACCACCCAGTGCCAAGTCTTGTGCTACTCTTTTACCAACGAATAGTGGAATTGATTGTAATTATATAACGCCCCCACAGCTGAAAGGGCGAGCATGTTTGGTATGAAGGAGATTCGAACCCGCAATTCCCAGATTACGAGTCGAGCGTCCTAACCACCTGGCAATGCTGGGCCATATATAGTCAACCCAACAGTACGTTACCTCTTATGTATGAATTATTTTGTTATGAAATGAATGTATACATGAAATATTTCAAAAACAAATGGTTCTGTGGTCTTTTGAGGCTGGTTATTCTTTACAAAATAACATCTGGTGACAGATTTTTTGGAGTGTGTGTGTGGGTTTTGTTATAGGAAAGCCACATCGGGCTATCTGCTGAGTCTACTGATGAAAATCAAACCCCTGCTTTTAGCGTTGTACATTTGTAGCCTTACCGCTGTACCAGCGGGGTTACTTTCTAGAGTGATGTTTTAATAGGAAATTATAGAGCAACAAAATTACACTAAAAAGTTTATGTAGGAGGCTTTAACATTGCTGTTATTAAATATATTAGAATATCCGTAATAACAATGTTTTTGTTTTTCTCTTTGCACAATTATTTGTATGTGAAAGCTAAGTGTCATTTCAAATGTATAATGAAATGCAAAACCAGTGACTTACATGTAATTGACGTTGGTCTGCATGATAGGGAGAGCAAATTATTTTTGCCACAGGCCCTTTATGGGCCTACATAAGCCACTGTTCAAAATAGTTACCTTTTTATACCTATTATAAATGAAAAAGAAATTTATGTTGAGTTAATAGAATATTTATTTAGAATGAGTATATTTTGTATAGATGTAACTGAGTAGCAAACTGAAAAGTAATAACTTCATCGAGTAGCAGCTTTGTTACTTTAATATATTGTTTGAGTTTCGCAAAAAGCTACACGAGGGCTATCTGCGCTAGCCGTCCCAAATTTAGTAGTGCAAGACTAGAGGAAAGGCAGCTAGTCACCACCACCCACCGTAAACTCTTGGATTACTCTTTTATAAACGAATAGTTGAATTGACAGCCATATTATTATGCCCTCACGGCTGAAAGAGTAAGGAGTTTTGGCATGACGGGGATCGGAACCCGCGACCCTGAGAATGCGATTCGAGCGCCCTAAACATCTGGTCATAATGAGCCATTGTAAATAAACATCAAAAAGCTTCAATGGCAGTTTTTTTCGAAATAAAATTTTGCTTTGTTTGGAACTTATATACAGCTTAAACATGATCTATATGAACTTATATACAGCTTAAACATGATCTATATGAACTTATATACAGCTTAAACATGATCTATATACATTTCCTAGACACAATTATTACACACACACACGTATATGTATATACAGGGTTGTTTTAGAACAACGTTGTAATATCGTTTGGCATTGTAGTGTTATGCTATCGAAAGTAGATCGTTATTGGAAAAGGTGTGTAAAACAAGATTCCGATACAAAACATTCGAACAATCAGATTACAAAACTATATTAAGGTGAGGGATGTCAAGTTTCCACGACATTATTCCTTATAGTTGATGGAATAAAGAAAAAAACAGGAATATTTTTAAACGAGTATCCTGTGGATTTCTGTGTGCTCGGACTGTTAAAACAAATGAAAAAATAAATGTTGTTTTTATATACAGACGACTTATGAAACTCCTGCAGGGAGGAGACATATTCGTTAGACAAGGTAAATCTTTTTGTAACAGAAACTATGATGCATAGGTATTGTCAGAATACATGGTCATCAAAAAAAGTATAACGGGTGACATGAACTGTAACATGATGATGCTTCAAATTTACAATAATGTTTGTTGTTGTTCTTTAATTTCGCGCAAAGCTACTCGAGGGTTATCTACGCTAGCCGTTCATAATTTAGCAGTGTAAGACTAGAGGGAAGGCAGCTAGTCATCACCACCCACCGCCAACTCTTGGGCTACTCTTTTACCAACGAATAGTGGGATTGACCGTAACATTATAACGCCCCCACTGCTGAAAGGGCGACCATGTTTGGCGCGACGGGGATGCGAACCCGCGACCCTCAAATTACGAGTTGCACGCCTTAACCCACCTGGCCATGCCGAGCCACCCCGCAGGTACAGTGGTAAGTCCAGGCATTAACAACGTTAAAATTAGGTGTTATATTTCCTTCAGTGAACACAGTAGATAGCCTAATGTGGCTTTGCTATAAGAAAACACACACACATATATATACAATAAGGAATTTTTTTCTTCTGTGGAAATCAAAGAAAATATCAGTAACCATTTAGCAAATGCACAGTTTTAGTTGGAAACCTCATTTAATCTTGTAAAGTTTTTCTTTAAAAATCAAGTACAATAACTGAAGTATGGACAAGTTACTGTTTCAAAAATTAAGGTATCTTAAGTGTCTATTATTACGATAATTAATTAGGATTAATTATGTCATAGATATTGTGTTTTGCGGCACCATCATTTGTTGTTTTTACATTTCTTATTCGCCAATCGAGCTGATCTTAGTAAATTTCTCTAACAATTTTGATAATTGGTAATTTATATTATAATTTATTACCCTCTTCAAACCATTATTATTTTTAATCTAATTTTTCTACTCAATTCCCTAAATCTTATTTCGATTTTTTTTTTTTTTGCTCTTGTTCTTTCAATTAGACCACTTCCTAGCCTCAGTATTCGATATATTTTTAGTGCTCATTTCAGACGCTAGTGTGGTCGACTTGTAATGTAAGACTCACGAGTTGGAATCTCCTTCCAATCAAACATTATTGCCTTTTTAGACGGGGAGTTATAATGTTACAGTCAATCCCACTATTCGATGGTAAAAGAATAGATCAAGAATTGGTGGTAAAGGTGATGACTAGCTGCTATCCCTCAAGTCTTTTTCTGCTAAAATAGGGACGATTACTGCAGTAGTCCTCGCGTAGCTTTGCCCGAAACTTAAAAGAAAGAAAAATAATCTTTCGATGTTCTTTCTTTATCTTAATTTATGAAGTCCGTCAAAATTTAATAATTTGGAAAAGGTTAACAGTATGCTCACTATACTTATATAACCTGTTATTTTCTGTAGCAGTCCTTAAATGTTCAAAATCTCTAACGGTTAAGCCTGATCTCTTAGGTAATAAATGCTTAGGCCCGGTATGGCCAAGCGTGTTAAGGCGTTCGACTCGAAATCCGAGGGTAGCGGGTTCGAATCCCGGTCGTACCAAACATGCCCGTCCTTTCAGCCGTGGGGGCGTTATAATGTGACGATCAATCCCACTATTCGTTGGTAAAAGATTAGCCCAAGAGTTGGCGGTGGATGGTGATGAGCAGCTGCCTTCCCTCTAGTCTTACACTGATAAATTAGGGACGGCTAGCGCAGATAACCCGCGATAGCTTTGCGCGAAATTCAAAACAAACAAACAAAGGTAAATGCTTAGTTTCTTCTGGTATTGGTATCAGCTATAAAACTTTTGAATTAATGCTTGTTTCCCTAATCTGTTGTTATTCTTCATTTGTTAATAATTCTTGCAAATCAATAATGTTTATACTTAATTATGCTGTTGTATACTTGATTCCATTTTTAAAACTAGAGGATAAATGTATTCTTTATATATGAGCAAAAAAATTTTCTTTTGACCTAATCTTCGTAGTTCAATAATCAAACTGATTAACATCGAATTCTGAACATACTATGTCCCCCAGTGAGTGCGTTTTCCAAAAATAAAAACATATTATGATAACACTGGGGAACACTAATTTTGTTGCATTTAAAAAAAGACCTTTCTATAGTCAATTTGAGTGTGTTGATTTCAAATCTGAATCCGGTTTTTGTCTGCAAGCTACAGATTTTATGCAATTTGACATTTTGAAAACTGGAACAGGAACTTCTTCAGAGTGCGGAGCAGGCCGAATAGCTGAGGGAATGTTCGGATACGTAATCTTATGTCGGTTTTTCTTCCCAACACCCGTTGTGTTTACCATGCAGAAATAACAGTCAGTTACATGGTTGGTGGGTTCGCGCCAAATCATTGGAACACCAAAAGGCAGACCATTGCGTTTTCCTTTGGTCCAGTCTCGAGGCATTTCCTCACAATTGTGGCACACAACATGAGGAGCCCATTGCTTGTCTTGATCACCAAGATGAACTTCAAAATATGCCTTGTAGGCACGCTTGACGAACGAGGATATGTTACGTCTCTGACGATTGAGTGTGTAGCATCCACATATGTAGCAGAAGGCATCGCCCTCCCAGCCATGGGGGCGCTATAATGTGACGGTCAATCCCACTATTCGTTGGTAAAAGAGTAGCCCAAGAGTTGGCGGTGGGTAGTGATGACTACCTGCCTTCCCTCTAGTCTTACACTGCTAAATTAGGGACGGCTAGCACAGATAGCCCTCGAGTAGCCATGTGGGTGGCAAATGAAGTATCATAGTAAATGCTAATGATTTTATTAGTTAAACTTTGTGGCATTCTATAAACATTTCCCTAATCTTTTTTTTCACTTTTCCATATATGTAATATATATTGCGTCAGAATCTAACACATATTCAGTATATTTTCCCTGTAATTTTCTGGTTGTCAGTGTTTTAACTACTGCACCTTTTTTTTTTCATTAATAACATGATCCAAATCTCAAAATATCTCACAAGTATCTTTATTATCAGTTTTATTTCTTTTATTTTGTTAATTGCCTGTTATTTCGTTGCTTTCTGTATTTCCTACTCTAATTCAACTAAATGCATCCATATTAGAATGTTTTCTGCGTCCGTAACGTATAGCTTCAAAATGATTATGCTAATCTTGATGATGGGACTATCAGAATCATTAGCCACCTTCAGGTTAATGGTAACCTTTCTTCTATACAGGTAACAACAAATATCTTAATGCGATGTTTTACTACTAAGCATTTTTATTCTGTTACTCTATAATTCTTTTCTGCTTTTCCTAACTGTATAATTTTACAAGCTATAGGGCATTCTTTCTCACGTTCGTCTAACCGTGATTATACAACACTTCTAGCAAAACTTGAAACAGTGGTTAAAATAATCTCTTCAGTAAAATTATAAATGTATATCACAATGCATTTAGAAATTTCTCAAATGTTTCCTGTGTTTTATTTTGAACTAAAAACATACATCCGTATTAGTTAATTAACATCGCAAGATATGGGATAGATTTCCTATAAAAATCCTACAAATCCTGGGTAATTTTTCATACTTCTAACATTTTGGGATATTTTACACCTTCGGGAGCTGCCACGTGATCTAAATACTCTACTTATTTCTCACACAAAAATTGACATTTGCTTTGTTTCAGCTTCAAGATTCTTTTTCTTAGGTTATTAAATATGTGCCTTAACTTCTTTAAAAGTTCTTCAAAGTTTGTAGCAAAACCTATATCATTATCTAAAAAACATTCTGAATCCTGTAAACCTGACAACACTGCATCCACTAATCTCTCGAATGTTAAAGGAACATTACATAACCGGAAATGCTTTGTTTGTTTGTTTTGAATTTCGCGCAAAGGTACATGAGGGATATCTGCTTTAGCCTCCCTAATTTACCAATCAATAGTATGAATGATCCTCACATTATAACGCTCCCACAACCGAAAGAGCCAGAATGTTTTTCGGATGGAGATTCAAACCCTTGAACCTCATGTTTGATTCAAATGTATTAACCACCTGGCCATGCCGAGCCGTACCTGAATGGTATTCTTTTGAAGTAGTACTATTGATAGTTACACAATATCTGCTTTACCAGTCCATAGATAAAAGAATCCATTTTTACTTAACTCTATTGCAATGGTTTCGGGTATTTTGCATAATATTTTAAAACATGTAATAAAAGTGGAGTTTACACTATGAATCTGAAAGTACTTAATTGTCCTCATAATATTCGACAAGCTTTCAGTAAACATTAAAACTCACATGCACACAAAAAGTCGGAACTTTTAATTAAGTATTTTAAAAAAACATTGTCCACAATTGTATTGCATCACCGTGTGAATTGCCCCGAGTGTAAAATAATTTTCATATTAAAGTTAAAAATACTTTTCATCATTTGAAATTTTCAACTCTCATTTGCATAATCCTTAAAATATCCTAAATAACCAAGAACTGTTTGTTTTTTTTTTTAGAAAAGCTTTGCATTCTATATATTATTTTCTGTACTATAACTCTATACAGAGCTGGTTGATTTGACCGATCCCGTAAACCCCATAAATAAATAAGGAAACAATTCTAAATTATTCTTTTTGTTTTCTTTGGAATAACTCCAAATTGTAACAGGATATCACAACTGTTTATCCGAAGTAGCTAAAAACTTAAAACGGTATACATCTATTTACAATTAATTTTATTGTTTTATTGCCTTCTGAACCATAGTTTACTAATAATTCTGCCACACAAGTTGTAAATCATTTGGTACACGTGTAGATTACGTTACCCTATCGAATTACGAATTGCACAATGCTCAAGTCACTCAGAACTATACCTTGTGCAGAATTTTTATTGTTATTTTTATTTATCTTACCTAATATAACCTGATAAGTTTCTAATTTTTACATTTTAGTTGCTTTTATGTTATATTAATAAGTAATAATACCAGAAAGAAACAAAAAGTTTAGTACTCACCTGGATCATCTTTTTTTTTTTTTTGCTCTTGACTTTTACTGAAATTTAATCCTACTTTTCATTTTTTACACTAATGATACTGCTACGCTAAATAATGATTATTTAGTGAAATAATACACATAAGATCACAAAATAATAACATGTAAAAGGCAGATAATATCCTACAACTCTACAATAAGAACCATTACAAAATCAGTTAAAGACATTGGTGTATTTGGGAATAAAGTTTGACTGGAATTGAAATAGACAATTCTCTGTACGGAAAATAACATAATATAATATGTTATTTTATATATTAAAACTTTGGCTTCCTATTGCTTATAACTATTATTGTATCAAATTTAAGAACTAATTATTAGCAATTTAAGAAAGAGATGTGACAAGTGGGTATGGCACATGGGTTTCATTATCTAGTTTATTGATCCTTGAACAAATAACATTAAAAGCTGTAAAAATATTTGTCTGAGTATTACCTATATTATAATAAGCAAGTTACATTAAATTCTATACTTTTTAAAAGAGTGGTAAAAAATTAGAGAAAAGGGAAGACTTAGAGAGCAAATGTCACAATTCTCATAGTAGAAAAGATTGAAGATTTTTTAATATTGCATTTATAAAACTGAGAACTTCAAACTTAAATAATAATAAAATTTGATTTATTACTTACGTTTTAATGTCAAGTTTATTCGTATACACTAATAACAGTGTATTTTCATTAAATCTATAATATAATTCCGTAAAAGGTAGTGACATGTGCACTTTGACCTACATGTAAAAGAATTAATCAATCTAATGGCTTTTGATATTAGGTAATAATAAAAATCTTTAATATTAACACTGCTTACCTTCTTGAGGCCAACAATGAACCTTAAACGACCATCTCATTCTGTAACTAATACAGCTGGAGCCGTGTAAGAACTATTATTGTCATTTATTACTCCTCGTTGAATTATATATTTTTTAATTTTACTCTGTGCTTCTCTGGCACTCTACAGGTTTGTTACTATTTAACGCTATCTTACACTTTTAGTTATTTGTGCAATCATTAGAATCGTCTTCTCCTTTGAATATTTCTATACGTTCTTCTAGAAAATTAACTAATCTTTGTTTGTGTTTCTCCTCTATATTTCTTACTTCTATTTGAACACTATACTTGTTCAAAATTTCAACAGAATATCCTGTTATGAAAATTAAAATACTTTTGGATACTTCTTTCTTGCATTACCCTGCACTCAGAAGACAAATTCATCAAGCACCTGTATCAACCAACGGTCATTCTGTACCCTTTATTTTAACTTTAACTACCAGAACACTTAATTAATACAGTTGATGCTTAAACTTTGATCCCATATCTCTGGAATTACCTTTAATTTTGCTCCATAATTCTAACTAATAAAAATTTCGTTGTTTTTTTGCTTCACCATGAAATGTTTGTTTTCCAGTGTTTTTCACAAACTTTTTCCTTAAAGTTACAGTTTTAGGGCTTTTTTATTTTCTATTTTCGATAGCCTCCTTCAGCCCTTTACCATATGACCTATATAATCCATAGTTAAAGCATTCTGACTGCTCTTTTTTTCTTTTCTTAAAGCAGCTTTTGCCATATGTCCTACCTTACCACAGTTGAAGCATTTGTGCTCTCTGGCTTATTGTGATTCATCTGCCAGTTTGCTCAGTTATTTCTGTTACTTATAGGGTTTATGGCAAAATTCTGAGATTTGTATGTCAACTTCTTGTGTATAACTTGTGTATCATAGTTATTTTAAGCAAATCCAGCACAATCATGTTGGGCATGTTTTTTTCATTTATATTTCTCCTTATTACATTATTAATCATTAAGGTGCCCATATGCACTATGTAATCTGTTACCCAGTTTCTGCATTTTGTATCTCTATATAATAATTGGCACCCTCCTCTGTTGGTTTGAACTGTAAATCGCTATTAGCATAGTGTTTGTCATTTCCTACTTTATTTATTCTTGTTTCAGCCTGTTGTACTAAATACTGCAAATCTGTAGTCTCTGAGAACTTGTCAGATGCTCTAATATAACACTTCACATATCCTGCTGTTATTAGCCTAGATAAATCTGTGTATTGGACATCTATTCACCCATTAGATACTCCTGTAACAGCTTTCAAACCTATGCTTGCCAGTCTATTAGTATTAGGCCTCAAGACCTCTTCTGTTTTAATCCCTTCAGCTGTGGTAGCCATATTCAATTATTTCTTCTTTCCCTAATTTAAATTAACTTGTTTCAACTTTTTTTTATTATTCAGACATCCTGTCAACTTCACCAGTTAGCAACAGGTACATTTGTTAATCATTGGGGTTCGACTTCACATGAGTAACAAATGGACTCCATTTAATTCCAGGTTATATAATCAAGAGTTTGGCTTATAGAGCACCAGCTTGAGGAGACTTACATTCAAAATAAAGACATTCATTCAGAGACTAGGTAATACAAACACAATACATTTAATTAAGCATTTCTAAGAACATGTCTACATAAAATTTGTTTTCTTTACAATTGGTCATTCATTAATGAAGTCCTCTAAGATCTGCAATAACATTTGAATTACATCCAGTAAATTATCAATTATTCTAACTCCAGATAAACATTCAGACATAGTTATTCCTTATACTGTTCCAACAATAACTATTATAATAAATTTCTTAACGTGTCAATGGCATATTCAATTAGATTTCTTAAATATTTAATTAACTCAATTCTCAATATTTCTTCAGTCATAATACAATTAAGTCGTACATTGCTAAATAAGATTAAAGGGTATTAATGATTGAAACATTCTCAACTGATTGCTAGACAGCCATGCTGGAATCTGGACTCTAACTTCAAGATCTGGAACATCAACTTGAATCTTCTCACAAATTCTGACTGACTAAAAATCATAATTTCATTGACACATTAATTTCACATAATTGTTATGTTCTAGAAAAACTTTCAACACCTCAACAGCATAACTGGTACTTGTGAATTTTGATTCTTGATTGACTCTTTTGGTTTCCTTCTACCATAACTTCAATTGTACTTGCTTTTTGGACTCTCATTGCATTTGTGACCACATTTGGTCAACTGATCATTCTTTAAATTTTTTATTATTTATTTCACCTTTAATTATATCAATTCCTTTTAAAAAGTGTGATGTTTAAAACATTTGTAATTTAGTAAATGTTTAACTGTCTCAAGCTGTTTTTCATCCAGCTGCTCTAAGGTGTTGAGCATGGAACTTTTTATAGACTCAGCAACAGACACTGCAATACCTTTCTTTAAGTTCATAAGTTCCAAGCAATGGCTTGCTTAAAATACCCAAGGAAATGGTCCAAATCCTATTTTATCCATCTCCTTAACATTGAAAAATTCACTTGTCTCACCTCATCTATATAATAAAATAGTTGTACTTAAGCTTAATAGAGGCCTTTATCTTCACTTAGAAACCTATAAAAATGTGTATCATAATAAATGCAATGTTCTTGGACTATGTCATTTATGTAATGACTCAAGACAAGCAAATTTGCACCATCACTACTATTTTAATGGTGTGATGTCAAAAATAGTTTTGTTATTACATCCCAAATTGCTCTAAGATACCAGATGAAGTTTTGGAGTATCATAAGTATACCTTAATAGCTCTTAATTTTGCTGGATGATAATAAGATGACACCTATTCTACCTGACGGTTTTGTGGAGAAAAACATCATCTTCATCCTGACTTTTCTTGATTGTGTATGATAAAAACGAGCACCTTACAATGTCTTAACCTGTTAATACGTGGCTTGTTGTGCCATAGAAACAATTATAGTAAATTTCTGAACATTCATGCTTTGAAATGCCATCATACTTCTTTATGCTACCCTATGCTACAGACCAGATCATGTCAGGAACACCAGATTTGTTCAGATAGGAATTATTCAACGTCATTGCCTCAAAAAAAAGTAAGGAATGCAGCCATAGGTTTCACCACTTCCAACTAAAACTGATTTTAAGAGAGTGCAGTTTCCTCCTCACTACAAGTTATATCTGATATAAGAAAGTACCCTTTGTTGACTACAACTTACAAATATTAGAGTATCACAGAACCAGTTGAAAAGAAAAGTAGGTTCAAAATAAATTCTTCAAGAGCAAACATTTTGGCAATGGAACAAAAATGTTATTTTATAACTTCTCTGTGCTATTCAGGTATACTATTATCTGAGGGGTGACCAGAAATTTCCACAAAAATGCAACTATAAAAAATATTATATAAAGAACAAATTAATGTAACATTATATTTTAGAAGAGCATTGAACTTATTGTTCCATCTCAATTGTTCCATTCACTAAAGTAAACTAAAACTGTTAATAAATAATTTTTTAAACAAATCTTAAAGCCAACTCTTATCAAGTTTTATCTTAAACACAGATAGAAACAGACAAGAAAGGATAAATAGATGAATAAATAAAACAAATCCTTATTCATAATAATGTAATGTTCATTTCATACCAAATTGACTCATTATTTCTTGGCCTCTGCAAATGTCATTGCAATCATCACATGTCTGACCTGAAACTGAGTTATGTTGTACAGGGAAAAATGAGCACCAACGTTAATTATGTAGAGAATATTTAAGTTTTACACAACTTCTTCATGGAGGTTTATTACTTTCCCCAAACTCATTATTTTTGACACACATAGAAATTATTATAAATTTTTGTTTGTCAGTGTATACCATTTCACTGAGGTAGATCTATTTATCAATTATAAAATTCTACACTGAAATTTTTGTAATAAGTTAGTTTCTTTGTTTGTTTGGGAATTTCGCACAAAGCTACTCGAGGGCTATCTGTGCTAGCCGTCCCTAATTTAGCAGTGTAAGACTAGAGGGAAGGCAGCTAGTCATCACCACCCACCGCCAACTCTTGGGCTACTCTTTTACCAACGAATAGTGGGATTGACCGTCACATTATACACCCCTCGGATTATGAGTCGCACGCCTTACGCGCTAGGCCATGCCGGGCCATAATAAGAGAGATGGAAGAGTCATGAATTTTTTTTTTTTCATTTTCTTTAAAAGTAAATTCTAATAAATATGTAATCCTTTATTTTTAAGTAAAGTAATAAAGATATTTAAAGATCAAAATATGAGCAATATTGGGCTTTATTTGTTGTAAAATTGATTCCACTTTAAAATATTAATCCATTAAAGTGGTTTAGTCATTGACATGATGAAAATATTCATTAAAGAAAGAAATAAAGAAAACCTGAAGAGAATAAAGTGTACAAGATAAAAAAATTAAAGTGCAGAAAGAGATCAAATGAGATATCCTATGAACCGTAAATTCCTTGTACATATATATATATATAAACAAACAACCATATCTTATTACACAAATTGATAATATGAATTTTCTGTACACGGTCGATAACAATATGACTAAAATTACCTTCACCGAGGTTTTGGAAGTGGAAATTTTGGTGTATTTTTAATAGGTCTTGAATTAACAAGCAAGTTATGAAATCATAATAACAAAAGATTTACGAACAATTGCGTATGGTACATGAAAAGATTGATTTGGTCAAAAATCAAAACGTTGACACAGTCGTTTGATGAATGAAATTCACTATTCACAAAACGGCGCTTGATTTCTGACTTTTTCTGAGTTATACAACTAATTCTTTACAACCACGGTCTGTATGTTGTTTCGAAGTTGAGCACAAAGCTACACAATGGGTTATCTGTGCACTGTCCACCACGGGTATCGCAACTTGAATTCTAGTGTTCAAGTTCGCAGGCATACCCTGTGTCACTGGAAGGCATTAAAAAGTAAAGTCAGTTACGCGTATTTTAGTATAGTAGCTCATCAAATACAATGTTTCTGCAATATAATAAAAATAAACTTTTTTAAAACTATCAGATGACAACAAGAGTTACAGCATCAAATCCATGAAATTTCAGTACATTTACCCGATAAATTTCTCTTGTTGATGTAATTTTTTGTCTAAAACACTGTAATGTCTTATAAACATAATTTTACACACAAATTTTAAACGTTAACGTTTGTTCTAAGGTTACACTTTAATACTATTGTGTACAAGTCTCTATTTGTTTTTGAATTTCTCGCAAAGCCACACAAGGGCTATCTGAGCTACCCGTCCCTAATTTAGCAGTGTAAGACTAAAGGGAAGGCAGCTAGTCATCACCATCCACCGCCAACTCTTGGGCAACTCTTTGCCAACGAATAGTAAGATTGATCGTCACATTATAACGCCCCCACGGTTGAAAGGGCAAGCATGTTTGGTGCGACGGGGATTCGAACCCGCGACCCAAGACTCTACCTTTTATATCTATTGTTAAATAGTCCTAGTGTAGTATTTAGCATATCTGGCTGTGGATAGAAAGGTCCAAGGTTCGATCACTGATATGTCGCTGAACACGCTCAGCACTTTCGATTGTGAGCACGTCATAAAAAAACACAGTCAGTTCAATAATTCGATTAATAGTGTTTGTGTAAGCGACGAGTGTTTCTGACTGATTACTCTCTCTCAGATTAGCAGCTTTAAACTAAGAATGGCTAAGCCTAAATTTCGTGGTTTCCTAACTAGTTGTTTAGCACTTTTATTGCATAAGTGTTGCTCAAATTGAAAACAAATATACTGTTGTTAACTGTATTTATAATTCTTCTATAAAATATCATAAAGCATATGTGTCTTTTAGAGACTGAGAGATAAACGAATTGCTTGGTCAAGGAACTAAATTATATGTAAACAATCTCTATAGCTTTCAAAAGGGTTGGGTGGTGCTGCTTTGTGATCATATGTTTGACGAAACATTATGTAAACTTATAAAATTCATTAGCTATTCTGTGCTTATTTTAAAACATATTTTTGGTGATTTTATTCCTTTTGTGGTTCAAGAGTTCTAGACGTATTAGAAATTTACAGCTCACTTAATAAACCATTTTTGTGTGATGATTTATTTATTTTTGAACTTGACAAGATCAACTCATATTTGAATATGTATACGAAATATCTCCAGAAAGCTTCAAAGTGACAACAAGCTTGGACTGGTTTCCTTCCATAAGGAAGAAGTTGTCCTGACTAGGTCACACATTGGTCACAGTTTTATAACTCAACGTTTTCTTTTATCTGAGACTGATACAATAATGTGCGGTCTGTGTGACACTCAAGTCACAATAGCCCACATTTCACTGTCGTGCCGTATTCACGACCATTTTAGACATGATTTTCTATGGGTCGCTCCCCGACAGTACAGCGGTAAGTCTATGGACTTACAATGCTAAAATCAGAGCTTCGTTTCCCTTCGGTGGGCTCAGCGAGATAGCCTGATGTGGTTTGGCTATAAGGAAAAAAACATATACACGTACTATGGGTTCACCCCTGACGTTGGAAAGTGTCATTGTTGATGTTGACACTGTACGTCTCAGTTGTGTTTTTAGATGTTTAAGGGTCATTGTCCTTTTTAATTATATTTAAATTTTTAATTCGAGAACTCGACTTTGTTTTAACATGATTCCCTTTTACATAGTTAAATAATTATACTTTTATTTTTACTTTTTATACCGGTTGTTTGGTGCAGATAGCCTAGTTGCAATGTGCCAATAAACGCCAAATAACCAACCAAATGGAAAAAAAAACAAAAAACTATGATTTTAAGAAACGATTACACTGCACAACAAAGTTTTTGCTTCTTGAACACTGTTGGGTATTTTTTATAGATTTTTGGCTGCTGATCACGAAAATCACATCCAAATCTGCCCATCACGTACCGTTTCATCTAAGACTTCAGTTTTGTCATGTTTTTCTTATATTTCTGTCCAAAAGTTTTCGTGTTTGTGAGAGACCTATGAACAATGTTTTGTGCAGTTTGGGCATGTCCAGGCATGAAATCAGGCCAGGCTGGAAGCTGTTCTGTGGAAGTATGCAGCCCGGACATGCCTGGGCAGGTCGGAGCGAGCTTGACACTGTCTCAGCAGGCTAAAAAAGTGGCTTGCATACACAAATGCTGCTCATTGGATTAATATAGACCTTATTGTGTGTACGTATTGTTTCAGAATATAGCATTGCTTCACTAGCACTGTAACAAGTATGTTAGATGTTACAGACGTTTTACAGGACGATTGGTGTCGGTCAATATGTCTCTCAATGTCGTAACAACCGCGATACATTCTGCTATATTTGTGGCGAGTATATGCTTGCTCATTAGAGACGCTCAATGACTGCTCTTGTGAAGAAAGCATATCATCTGTACTTCGGCTGTAAAACTGGTGATGAAGACCTGGAATGGGCACCTCACATTTGTTGTGCGACATGTGCTGTCTGTCGGAGAGCTTGGCTCAGAGGCACTCGAAAGACAATGCCGTTTGCTGTCCCAATGATATGGCGAGAACAGAAAGACCATGTGACGGACTATTACTTCTATTTGACTAACGTGTCTGGTTTCTCTGCCAAAAACAAGAAGTCGATTGAAAACCCTAATCTGCCTTCAGCAATTCCGAAACCACCAGAGGAATGGACCTTAGACGAACCAAATGAAGAAACTGCAATGCAGGGAACTGGCAATGACATTGATCCGGATTTTGAACCATGCTTCTCAGGCGATCCACATCTCATACACAGTCAGAATTAAACGATTTGGTCAGAGATTTGGGTCTATCAAAAGCAAAAGCCTAATTGCTGGATTCAAGACTGCAGGAATGGTGTTTGCTGTCACCAGGTAAGAAAATTTCTGTTTTTCGAAGCCGCCAAGATGATATAACCAAATTCTTTGCACAAATTGACTGTCTTTGTTTCTGTGTTGAATCGAAGGATTGTTCTCTGCTTTGGGTTGTGACCATGAGTGGCATCTCTTTATTGATCCTTCAATGTTAAGCCTCAAAGCTGTACTGTCACACAATGACAACGTTCACCCTTCAATACCTGTTGGCTATGCAAAATACATGAAAGAAACCTACGAGAACATGGAAATGTTGCCGAAGCACATCCAGTACAGCAAGTACAACTGGAATATCTGTGGAGATCTGAAAGTCTTTTCTCTGTTACTGGGACTGCAGCTCGGCTATACAAAGTACTGTTGTTTCATCTGTGAATGGGACAGTTGTGCCAAAGAGTCACATTATTCTAGACAGAGCTGGCCACTGCGTAAAAAGTTAGTTCCAGGACAGAAAAATGTGGCGCATGAACCGCTTGTTGATCCGGCAAATATCTTTTTGCCTCCTCTTCACATAAAATTGGGACTTATAAAGAATTTCGTAAAAGCAATGAACAAAGAAGGCGAAGGTTTTCGTTATTTAAGACAAATGCTCCCAAGAATAACTGAGGCCAAGACCAAAGAGGGCATTTTTGTTGGCCCTCAGATCCGACATGTTATGAGTGACAAGCGGTTTGAAGATTTGTTAGTTGGGCTGGAAAAGATTGTCTGGAAAGGCTTCAAAGACGTTGTTGACAATTTTCTTGGCAAGTACAGAGCCCCACATTACATTCAGCTGGTAGACAAACTTCTCAAAGCATACAAAACAATGAAGTGCAACATGTCACTCAAGATTAATTTCCTCTTCCCCGCAAATCTCGATGCTGTCAGTGACAAACACGGTGAAAGTTTCACCAGGACATTGCTACTATGGAAAAACGATATCAGGGCAACTGGAATCCGTCAATGCTTGCTGACTACAGTTTGACACTATAACGTGATGCACCGGACATTGAATACAAACGAAAATCAGGAACAAAACACTTTTAATTATGTTGAACTTAATAGCGTATTAGGAACATAAACGCAATTAAATATGTTATTGCGGGTAAACAGTTAACTATTAATTTTTCAGAGTTCCTATGTGATGAAGCAAAAGCAAAACTATATTTGTGCATATCCACCAGGTGTCTGTCACAATCAGCAAAAACATTTCAGGAAGCAAAACTGTTTAAAAAAATTGTTGTGCAGTGTAATGGTTGTTCTTAGAATTAGTCAAGAAATGTGTTCCGGAAGGCTTAAATAGTTTACACAAATGAATAAAATATAAGTTTTTTAAATATCTAAACATTATCTATATGATACAATTTAAATTTTTATTGTTGTTGTTTTTTCTTTTAAGAAACAAGTACCTCAAAAACGATTATATACCACTAGAAATCTATTTCATATAATAACTGAATTTAATATTCAGTTAGCAGTTAATCTTAATGAATGCTTTAATGTTTGAGGTGCTAGTTATATCAAAATTATTTTTGTGTTTGAATGCAAAACTTCAAGCACATCTAAAGATAACTGAACAATACAAACACTATAGAAATTTTATCACATATTCCAGAATACAAGTCACCCATGACTAAAGGCAGTTCTTAAGTTTCAGGCCTCTACATCTTCACCAGTGACTAACATGTTACAAACTTATTAAAATTATTTTAAAAACTTTTACAAGGAAACATCCAGTTGTGAGAAAGACATGTACATGAGCAAGATAGGTTCAAAGGTCATGGTTAATGCGGATCAAATTTGAGATTTGATAATGTGTAGCATTTGTTAAAGTTGTGGCCATAGCACTTAAGTTTAAATGCCATCATTACCTGTTTATGGCACCACGTAACACAAGACCACAGGAACTGATGATTAAAGTCACATCAGGGATGCGAAGGATTGCCAAACTAGGAATTCATCAACCTCATGAGTCAACGATTTATGTATCTTCAAGAAATTTGGCAAATCTTAGTAAATATTACAAGCCCTTTGTACAGAAAAAATCAGAATTTCTAATAAATTATTTTTGTCAAAATCAATGATTCAATGAAGGAAGATGAGTATTGAGTTCCACACGTCGTCTTCATTTTATTTATTAAAACATTACATGCAAAGTAACATAACAAATTAGCAATAACAGAATAGATAGATAAATATTAACTTTTTTATTTTACTTCTCTTTCTAGCTACCATTTAGTTGATCAAACATGAGAATTTGAAAGACATTGTACTGTGTGAGGTATTTAAATAAGACAATGCTAGTAATTATAGATAATTAACTAGAGACAAAACTATAAAACTTTGTAACAAACCGTTGGTAAAACTTTTGTATTCAGATACGTCGTAAGTACTGTGATGAAAGACGTACACACAGTATTTATGGAAGTGACAAATTTCTCGACAGGTGTCAACAGGATATTTTGGAATAATGACTGGGTGGGTTCGAAAAACTTAAGAATACTTTTTGCAAGAGTTACAATTAGAACAATGTCCCTCTTTAGAAAAACGATATCCACTGTGAAAGAGTAAATAGGTCCTTCCAATAGATTAAGTGATAGAGAATTGAACCAAGAGAACATGCTTAAATCTTGAATGTTAACTCGTATTAGTTGATAGAATTTGTAGATTGTCACTTTCAGCCAACATCATAACCAATCAGCAAAGGATATTTTAGTTCTAACCAATTCAACTGAAATAATTTATCTACTGCTAAAACATCTGTGCAAGCAGTGAAGACGTCACCAACTAAAAAAAAGAACAAAGTACCGAGAATAAAGCAATATGAGTTTCTTTCTGGACCGTATATTGCTGACATGACAGTGCAGAATTTAAATAATCAAAAGTTTGAAGATATATATATATCATTATGAAAGCAAATGATATGCCTAATACCACACAAAAATATATATATACTTTAATTGTATGAAAATTTTGTGACATTATTAGGAGAAGACAAGTATAATAATTCCATGGCTGATAGATGTGCTTAATAACAAGTCCATTTTTAAAAGTAATTCAGCTTGATATAATGAAACCATGACATTATGTCTCTTCAACACCAGTAAATAAAAGAAAAGAAATACATAATAATACGCCTTTACGTGGAAAAATTCAATTTGCTCTTGCAAAAATAAATTTTGAAACCCTAGATATAAGCATTAAAATAATGACCTTTAACATATTTGATGATGAGGAACGAGTTCACTTTAAACCAAGGCTTGTATAAGCAATGAAAAAAAAAACTTATTCGAAATTTAACGTACTAACAAATGCACAACTTTTCGAAAAGATCCTATAATAAAGTTTTATCTATTAATCATTCAAATAGTCTTCAAAATTTACAACTTTTAACACCATTTTTCATAAATACATATAAAAACTTAATTGAATTGAAATCAATTAATCTCGGCTCAACTGCACATTTTATACTATGAATTTTCAAGTTATTTTGTATTGTTATAATATAAAACTCATTATGGTTTCGATTTATGAAACAAAAAATCAAACTCTCACAAGGTTGCACCCTCATGGATCTGTAGTAAGATTTTGGGCTTATAGCTTTAAAAAAATTAGGTTTTGATACCAGAATTGTGCACAATGCAAATAGTGTTTGTGTAAGCTTATGTTTAATTAAACATAAATAGTCCTATTAGGTAACAAAAAGATATCTCTACATAATTGCAAGAGACTATACATTTTCAAGTTTAACATAAGATAAGAAAAGTACAACCACTATCTTACTACTTACTACCAATAATAGCATTATTTCTTAATATATAGAGTCATATTAAAATAGTGTTTACACAAGGAAGAAAAGTAAATATATCATAAGCCATACAGTAAATCTTTGATTAATTTTTGCAAGCAAGTATAACTCCGAATTGTCACCAGTCATATGATAAAATATTAAAGCTTTATACATTAGAAAAGTGTAACGTTTTTACTTCTATCCCATAATATTTTTACTCTAATATGATAGAAACGTTATGTGTCACAATAATAAAACTTTCATATATAGCATAAAAAATTTTTTTACTATTGCTTTTTATAATGTTAACAGGCAGAGGAAAAGTATGTAAATGTACGTCGATTAATGTTATTTATCACCATGTACTATGCCATTCATTTTTTCTTAAATAAAATTTTAGTGCATAATTTCTTTTAATTTGTCCTCTCTCATATATAGAGAAGAACAAATCTTCCATTACAGGTGAAGACTTTCCCACACCAGACAGCTTCCTTGAAAGAGAATTCATTTACCAAAACAGATTTGTTCCTCACTCATTAACCAGTCTTTAACTGGCTACTCTCCTGATTGGCACTGAGTTGGGGTCTGCCATTTTAGTTCACAGATATTCAGTCTTTAGGACCAGTAAATAAATCTTCGTTAACTTCATAGTCTGCAACTAGCAAGAATACTACTGTACAGTCAGTTCCTCTGATGTTAAGTGTGATAGAATAAAGACTGACGGAGTGGTCAACAGTGGCGCTGCTTGACCTGTAAATGTTGGAGGTATTGACTGATTGATGGTCATTATTGTCGTGATTGTTAATGGCAAAGAAGATTATGTTAGTTTAATTTTTGTGCCTTCTTCGAAATTTTTGGTCTTCTTTCTTTCTTTCTCAAAACATTTCATTAGGAAGGGTTGTTGGGATTGAAAAAATTAAAGACATCATATACAACCACAACAATTATTGCCTTCAGTTTTAGAATATGTGCAAATTGATCATAACCAGGAACATACTTCTGCATGCGAGCAGGAACCAGAAATAAAACATATTTTTGAGCATGATTGCATTTCCTTAATTAATTAATTATTAAATTTTAGAATATGAAAGAAAATTTTGAACCACCTATATAATGAAGTCCACATCTCATCAAACAAAATAATCAACTAAGCTCAGCAAACATGCCTGTGTAGATTTCCCTAAGTGTTCTAAATTGTTATACTTTATGCTGAAATAATGCATCAGAAATAAATTGTACTCAAGTGTCAGCCAATGGATAAGCCTGTGTGGTATTTAAAATTAAATAACAAAACCAACGCGTAAATATAAAGTATTAGATCAATGGAAGGATAAAGAAAAAAGCTTGTTTTGCAAAGGATAATGTTAAAATAGAAAAAAATGAATGACTGAACTTAAATATAAAAGAAGAAATACAAATCTCTATTTCTTACACTCCTATTTATTTACTAAAACTTTACCATATTACATGTTGGCTTCAAGAAAAGTTTATTAGAACAATTTGGCTTTTGGAATAGAAAGTACATAATGTCTACAAACGACTATAATATAAGACTATGTTTTTTAACACACTGTTTCTTTATCTTTTTTGTTTTTGATATCACTAATTGCAGAGTGAAATGTTGTTGATAAATATATATAATGTCATGAACTTTGCAAATAATCTCTGGTGATAAGCCCATTCATCTTTATAGAAATATTCAACGTTGTGTCAGTGTTCTCTAATTTCTTTTCAAAATGAACACATTTATTTATTGAGACTTTACTGTATTACTTATTAGTTTTTAAGACGTTATTAGAACAAATTCGTTGTTGGAGTAGAGAGTAGATAATGTCTATAAAATATTATACTGTAGAATTGTGTTTAACCACACTTTAGAGACATATCAAAGTCCTAGTGCAGTAGGGCCTGGCATGGCCTAGCGCTTCGTAATCTGAGGGTCGCGCCAAACATGCTCGCCCTCCCAGCCGTGGGGGCGTTGTAATGTGACGGTCAATCCCACTATTCGTTGGTAAAAGAGTAGCCCAAGAGTTGGCGGTGGGTGGTGATGACTAGCTGCCTTCCATCTAGTCTTACACTGCTAAATTAGGGACGTAGCACAGATAGCCCTCGAGTAGCTTTGTGCGAAATTCCAAACAACAACCTAGTGCAGTATCCCACAATCCTGAATTATTTAAACACTGTTCATTCTTATATTACACACTCAAGAATATACTAATCTTCAAGTCATAATGACTTACATAAAATTCTGTAAACTTTTCATCTTGAGTAATACATAGCTAAGAATTATCAAAAATAACTTATTGAACTGAATACTGCTTCGTCCTCTCGACTCCCGACATGTCAAGACTCACTTCTCTTTGGTTATTCTATTTTCTTAGAAAGATTCAACACTGTGTCACTGTTTCCCAGTTTCTTCCCAAAATAGACACTGTTCTACCTAGTTACACTTGTTGATGACAATCTTTTTTCACGACAGAGATCTCTCCATTCTCTCGGTCACCAGTCTCTCTTAACTCATTGTAATTAAAGCCAAAATGGAGTGAATATGGATACTATCTCGATCGGTCTCCACCTGCGACTCAACTGTTCGATTTAGTGGTCAAATTTTGAATTATCGTTGGCCTTTGAAAAGTACATGAGTGCAAGAGAGAGCTTCAAAACAATGTTTCGACTTTCTTAGGTCATCCTCAGGTTACTAAGAAGGTCGAAACGTTGTTCTGTAATTTATTTTAATTAAAGTTTTAACACCCACACCAGCCGTCTGTAAAATACACTTTTTATTTCAAGTGGGTTTCTCGTCATCATGAAGAGAGCTCTTCTTCAAGCAAAATGCAAGTATTCAGAGTGTTGTTTTACTCTATTAACCATTTTCTCTTTTCATTCATGAGTTTATTGTATTGAAAGTTACCTTTCAGTATTAAAGAAAATATAGAATTTACGAATGGTCAAGAATATTTTTGTTGTTGTTGTTTTTGAATTAAGCACTAAGCTACACAATGGGCTATCTGTACTCTGCCCACCACGGGTATAGAAATCCGATTTTTAGCGTTGTAAGTCCGCAGACATACCTCTGAGCCACTAGGAGGCGTCAAGAATATATTTAAGAAAAACGTTTGGTTTTTTGGTTTGTTTGAATTTCGCACAAAGCTACTCGAGGGCTATCTGTGCTAGCCGTCCCTAATTTAGCAGTATAAGACTAGAGGGAAGGCAGCTAGTCATCACCACCCACCGCCAACTCTTGGGCTACTCTTTTACCAACGAATAGTGGGATTGACTGTCACACTATAACGTCCCCACGGCTGAAAGGGCGAGCTTGTTTGATGCGATGTGGATGCGAACCCGCGACCTTCAGATTACGAGTCGCACACCTTAACACGCTTGGCCATGCCGGGCCGATGAAAAAAAATACATCAAACTTAATGTCTACATTACCACATCTTTGGTCATTGTATCCACAATTTTCTTAAACACTTAGTCTGTGGTATTCTCGGGTGGTAATTAAACCAATAACTAAGTTAAATAAGTGTCCTTTTTCTTACAGCAAAGCCACATAGGGCTATCTGTTGTGTTCACCAAGGGGTATTGAACCCCTTATTTTAGAATTGTGAATCCAAAGACTTACTGCTGCCCCAGCTGGAGGCAGTTAACAAAGTACAATAGTAGAAGACAAATAAAGTTTCATATGCAATACATAAATAAGTTTGACGAGATAAGAGGCACACGATTATTTACAAATGAAGACAACACGAAAACACGTCTACGTGATATATTAACACTGTATCGTGTGATCAAGTATTTGCTTATTTAGACTACCTACCTTTGTGACTACTAAAAGTTGTAAAAACTATTATCTGCACTGATTTTGTGAAACTATGTGAAAAGAATACGCATCTCCATTTGTGGACAGGAATATTTCTAAATATATTGTGTATATAAAGTTGTATTACAGCTTTGAGTTTACGTGATAGTTTTATTTATTTATTTTTTTTAGGTAAAGCTCCATATATATATATCAGCTTTTTATATTATTTCCTGTTACAGGTATAAAACTACGTTGAAAAGAAATTGTTAAGAAAAATGTTTCAGAGATAATATCCTGATGAAACCTGGTGCTGGGTGAAAGGTCTCATCAGTTCTGAGTATTGTATATATAATTGGTGTTTTGCAAAGTTATTTAACGAAGTTTAAAATTTCGTTCCCTCTAGTCTTACACTGCTAAATTAGGGGCAGCTAGCGCAGATAGCTCTCGAGTAGCTTTGCGCGAAATTCAAAAAACAAAGAAACAAACAAATCAGAGATACCATGTATCGATCTTACACAGGTACTAGCGCTAAATTATGAAAATATTTCTCAGTCGATTAATTTTGAGGCAAAGAACTTGAAGCTTTTTGTGTTATTTAATTGAGATTTTTCTGATTTTTCGTTTTGTTATCGCTACCTATCAAAATTACCAAGCATTATTACAGCTTAACAGCTTATATTTTTATATTTATAACCTTAAAGGGTGAAAGAGCTTATATAAACAATGCAGTTGTATCTCCATATAATATAATGTAATAATACGAGTCTATAATCTATATAGTATCATGTGTATACACACAAACCGAAGGACTAACAAACAGACGAGTGGCCCGGCATGGTCAGGTTGGTTAAAGCATTCGACTTGTAATCCGAGGGTCGCGGGTTCGAATCCCGGTTGCACAAAACATGCTCGCCTTTTCAGCCGTGGGGGCGTTATAATGCGGCGGTCAATCCCACTATTCGTTGGTAAAAGAGTAGCCCAAGAGTTGGCGGTGGGTGGTGATGACTGGCTGCATTCCCTCTAGTCTTACACTGCTAAATTAGAGACGGCTAGCGCAGATAGCTCTCGAGTAGCTTTGCGCGAAATTCAAAAACAAAACAGACAGGCGAGAACTACTAGTAATCTTTCTGGGTAGTGCAGGGAAAATAAATTGCATGAATCATGAGTTAGGATGTTTCAATAGTTACTGATACGTTGTTTTCGATTTTGACATGGTAGATTTGTTTTTGTAAAAATATTTCACGCTTGAAAGTTTTATTATAATCCAGTTTGTCATATACGCATGCTCGATCTACAAAATGACCCGTGATTTTAATGACTGTTGAAGAACCTATTATTTCTCAGAAAATATTTTTAAGAAAGCCGTAAATTATTTAGTTATGGACACAGAGTTCGTGAAAACTAAGTAAAGTATGTGAAACACGATTTACGGGCAGCGCTATTTTCAAATTCTATCTATGTCACAGTTTTCAATGTTTCCATAGAAACATGTGACGTGAGCCGCATTTATTTCGCCTTAGACCATAATAGGAAAATAATAAAAACATACTGACGACGTACGTTTTACGTTTCAGTTTCCGACGTTTCTAGGCGCTTTGCTTTAACTTACATATAAGATATTACAAGTTTGGAAAAACGTATGGTTTACTCGCTAAATCCCAAAATTCTTATAGTATTGCTTAATTAATTTCGTCTCTGTAAGACTACTTTTCTAATACATGAAGCATTTCAACTTTAAATGACATTTGCAGTCAACGCGTTTATTGCATTCCACTCCTAACCTGTTTGTTTTTGGGGTTTTTTTACAGAACTATATAAATACGTATTTGTTACGATAAATGTCTTTAGATACATTTTAACAACACATCATATAAATGAAACCTTTCAAACAATCGCATTTTTAGGTCTCGTGATCTCTGTGGAATGAATGTCAATGAGTTCTGTAACGTTGGTTCTTAACACGTACAATAACAAGTGTTAACAATCGGTTATACAGATTATAACAAACTATACCTTTCTCATTTTCGCCATTTTCAAGAAAATGAGTGTTTTGTAAATTTACAAAATAAACGTTCGTAAACTATTTTAAATTAAATTTCCTATTTATTACATGGATGTTATAAGAAGAATTGAAGTAACTAAAGAGAACAACAGTTATTTATAAATGCTCTAAACAAGTGAATTGGGATACATTCGGCTAACTTTTAAATTGATTTTATTCGTGTAGACATTCAGTGGTTCTTATATTAAGAAGCAAATAACCACATATGATCAAAAATAGATAAATTACAAAACAGAAAACTTAATAATCCGAGCGTTTCGGAAGGGAAACTTTTCTTTTCCAAATGGAGTTTCTTGAGTGATTTTCAGCGACGTCATTATTATCTATGGTATTCACCATGGTATTTATGGTATAAAAGTGATTTAATTGTTCATTATATATTCAGCCAAGTTTTTGTAATATTTTTAAAGGATTCTTTCAAAACCAACATTCATAAATAGTTGCTAATCGAGAATTAAAGATGAATTGAAGTAATAGGAATATTAACATATTATCAAATAAAAGTTTTTATATTCAAATAATTCGTCATTTAATAAACGTCATTACATTTCGAAATTTGGCCTAGCATGGCCAAGTGTGTTAAGGCGTTTGACTCGTAGTTCGAGGATCGCGGGTTCGAATCCCAGTCGCACCAAGCATGCTCCCCCTTTCAGCCGTGGGGGCGTTATAATGTGACGGTCAATCCCACTATTCGTTGGTAAAAGAGTAGCCCAAGAATTGGGGATGGGTGGTGATGACTAGCTACCTTCCCTCTAGTCTTACACTGCTAAATTAGGGACGGCTAGCGCAGATAACCCTCAAGTAGCTTTGCGCAAAATTAACAAAAACAAACATTTCGAAATGCCGCATAAAATAAATATAATTATATTTTGCCCAGTATCTCTTACAGGTACTTTATCCTCTAACTCTGAACCTGGGCAATGTCCTGGTATCAGGTTTTCCCTTAAAACAGTTATCAATGTCATTCTTTCGTGTAAGATTTCCCAGTGGCACAGCAGTATATCTAAGGGCTTACAATGCTATAAACTGGGTTTTGATACCCGTGATAAGCAGAGCACAAATATCTCACTGTGTAGCTCTGTGCTTAACTTCGAAACAAACAAACACAGCCATATACATAGTTGCTTGTTTTCCAGTTGTGCTTGGTACCTTAGCGTTACGCTTCACTATTCATATATCAAGCAGTTATGGGGGCATCCCTGAAAATCAAACCAAGCTCATTGCAGCTTGGCTTTGTATCATTTGCAAATATGCTAGACTATCTTGTTTGTTTGTTTTTTCTACTGACAGGTGACTCGTAGACATGTTAAGAAGAAACTGGGGTGATTTATTGAAACATTTAACGTTTTATAAATTTTACACATTTACTGAAATTTGTTACAATGTGCATTACTTCTTTTTGCGTGTCAAAGTGTTACTCTAATTCAAATTACTAAACTTTAATACAGAAGGCTTAGAATCTAACTATCGTTTGTGTTCTTTGAACCTGAAAGAAAACAAAACACCTTCACACGTTGTTCAACACTACAAATCAAATAAACACAACATAACTATAGAAAACACCCAGATACTAAATAGGGAAATAAATATACACAAACGCTAAATCAAAGAAGCCTTACTTATTTAACAACTACAACCAAAATTATATCAATATAAAAGAGCATCTTTATAGCTATACTAATTAATAACCTAACATTTAACTGCAACGCCCCCTACAATACTGGACCCGTTTGCACTCTCGTCCCTAAGGCATATGCCCGGCAACGGTCACTTGCAAACTCTCTCGTTGTTAATCTGAAGATGGCCTAAGAAGGTCGAAACGTTGTTCTCTATTTTATTTTGATAAAAGTGTTAATAACCATACCAGATGTCCTGAGATACAATCTGTATTTACGTAATTCACGCCTGTGCAACGTCTCCCAGTGACATAGCAGTATGTCTGCGCTGGAAACCTTTAGTAGGGAGAGCGCGAATAACGCATTGTGTAGCGTCGTGTTTAATTTCAAATAAATAAACAAACCCATCAAATAACGGTACAGTGAGCATACTTATCGGCTAAATTTGAAACTCTAACTTAGGTTAATAAATAATTGTTTATGCTACAAAACAACAATATTCTTATAAATATTATCGTTTATTTGTTTCTTTTGAATTTCGTGCAAAGATACACAAGGACTATCTGCGCTAGCCGTCTCTAATTTAGCAGTGTAAGACGAGATGGAAGGCAGCTATTCATCACCGCCCACCACCAACTCTTGGGCTACTATTTTACCAACGAATAGTGGAATTAACTGTAACATTATAACGCCCTCATAGCTGAAAGGGTGAGCATATTTGGTGTAACGGGTAAATATTATCGTAAGAAACATGTTTTATGAAAACAGTATAAAATTCATGTTGTAATGCTGTTTAGCTTGATGTATGTCACTGTTGAAGGAAAAAAAGGAGAAATATCTTTTCTTAGAATTAATTTTAAGTTTTATTGTTAGAATCTGGCATGTCATCTGAAATGTTATCACCTGGCATGTCATCGCACATTTATCTTATTCCATGAAAATAATGATTTTTTAAAACTTTGCCCCCCGCTAGTGCAGCGGTATGCCTTCGGATTTACAACGCTAAAATCAGGGGTTCGATTCCCCTCGATGGGCTCAGCGGATAGCCCGATGTGGCTTTGCTGTAAGAAAAACACAACACACACATTTAAAACTTTATTTTTCCGTCAGAAAGAGCTATTTAGGAATAACTTTTTCTCAAAACGCTAGGATATTTATATTTTATCCCATGAAATGAATTTTTTGAACATTGTTTTCTTTTTCTGTCGATAGCTTTTTATTGTGTGTCGGAATAAGATTAGCTTTCCTCAAAATGACGTAATATATTTTTCCATCTAAAAATTCATGACCTTTAACACCACATAAAACAACATGACAGGCTGCAACAGAATGATCTGTTGGTCTGGGTAATATCTGAAAAGTGATTTACAGTTTCAAGATATAATTGTTCACTACCAATGCTACTGGTTTTCATACAATCATAAAATCATACTAAAATTACAGATACTGGATTTATTGATCCAGAGTCACATGCTATTAATACACATATATATGTATATATATACTTCTAAAGTCTTAGTGCTATTTGCTCTGAAGTACAAAATAAGATATTCTATATTAAATAAGAACAAAGAACAGAATTTCTTTCTTCAGTGATGAATTGGAAAACATGATCCAATAACTTCCTCAAAAGAAAAGAGTAGAAGTTGTATTTAACCATCTTTAAAATGTATGCATTTTATAACATATACAGTGATGTGCAAGAAAACCAAAGGCAAAAAATGATGGTTGTCTTGTTGGGTAGAACCAACTAGAAAAAAACAAAACAAAAACATTTTTGACATGTCATTTGAGCTTTTCTTGATACCACATAAACGATATGACTATTCAAAGAAATTAAACAGATCTGCGAATTTAAATTTTATAAATGTTGTTTTGTTTTTTGTTTTTAATAACATATTTTCTACAATTCAGGCCCCGCATGGCCAAGCGTGTTAAGGCGTGCGGCTAGTAGTCTGAAGGTCGCGGGTTCGCATCCCTGTCGCGCCAAACATGCTCGCCCTTTCAGCCGTGGGGGCGTTATTACGTGACGGTCAATCCCACTATTCGTTGGTAAAAGAGTAGCCCAAGAGTTGGTGGTGGGTGGTGATGACTAGCTGCCTTCCCTCTAGTCTTACACTACTAAATTAGGGACGGCTAGCCCAGATAGCCCTCGAGTAGCTTTGTGCGAAATTCATAAAACAAACAAACAACCTAAATTCAACTGCGCATATTTCAAAAATAATACTCATTTATTTCTCTCACGTAAGGATTTTGTTTTTTTACAAATCGGGAAGAGAAACAAAAACAACTCATACTCAGATCAACTTGTTTCGTTTACCACAATAAACAATTTTTTGTTGTTGTTATTATTGTGTTTGGGTTATAGAATGATAGATAAGGCTCACACATCACGATTGGTCTTGAGAAATCCATAGGCAGTGGCTCTCAACATTTTAAGCATAATAAAGTGTGACCCGATTTCAATGAAAGTTATTGACTCATGTAAAAGTACATATGACATTTGGTGAAAAATCTGTACGCAGTGGAGGAAAATGGATATCATTTAGGCATTCAGCGTTCAAGAATTACAATAGAATATGTAAACTTTCCAAGATAATAAAACCATCCCAGGCGTGTGTTATCAATTTGTTTATTTTAATCAATTGGAAAATGCTTGTGTTTGAAATACATCTGTTGGAACGTGTGTAAAATGTACCAAAAAATACTCTTTACGAGCAAGTTTCAATTTCTACAAACTGGCTAGATCGATACTTGTATATAAAGTTGTTATCAAGGAAAGTATTACTAATTATTGAAATCAGATACATTTTAAAAATCGAGATACTTCAAATAACAAAAACATCTACAAATCATTTAATTTTTATACTTAGACCCATTTAAATTTTTACATCATAAATTTACCTGTATTTTCACTTACTTTTAAAACAATGATCTAATTTTCTTATCATATATACACATTGCAGTATTACATTAAAAATTATTCAGTTCAGCAGTGACAAAGTTAGATCAAGCATAAAGTCTCACAAACATAAATTCGAATTATTCTGTGACGTTTGACGTCATAGCTTTACAGGGTATACGTAAAGCCTCGTGTTGTACGCATCTTTTACTGTAACCATGGTACCTGACGTCTGTTCCGGCAGTCTCATACGATTCTGAGGTGTACCGCGGTGTTACCTGGATGACGTGCACTTGAGTAGAGGATCTATAACAGGTGAGTTCGTTCTTATTGGTTATCGTGATACCGACGTCCACGTTTTAAAAGAAGAACGCATGTCTGCGTGAGGTACACATGACTAGTATGCGAGTCGGCAGACTTGACTAAATTTCGTGATGCGTGGAGGTAGGCCACTATTTTTGGTGATTTTTCTCTTTTGATTATTTTTGAGATTTTTGCCTTCGTGATATCGTGTAAGAAATATTTTTCAGTTTAATTGCGGACGTATAATTACTCACTCAGTATTTCATTTTCGTGTATATTAGGATCTTATCTATTTTAATTTCCTTTAACGAAACTTTTCGTGATTTATTTGTATTTAATAAACTGTAAGTTAAAACAATTGCATGATCCTGTTGTAACTGCTAGCATACACGTGTAAGCTGTTTAACCGCGATTATGTAGATTTTTTTAATTTCCGTTCTAGAATAATGTTATGATTTCCACAGTTCGTTCCTGATGGCTCAGCAGTACCTCTTAGATATTATACCGCTAAAATTGGGTTTCGATACCCGCAGAGGACAATGCACAAATAGCTACGTTTATGCTGTTTAACAAAACAATAACAGCAAAAAATTTGACAGGGCTGTGTAACTGGAAACCAATTTTTGAAATTACTTTTTCTTTAGTATCTGTCATATACTGTTTCCATGTGATTGGAGAAACTGTTATGTGCTTTCCTCAGATATATCTTCAACTAAATACTGAAAATTTTCAACATATTTTAAAATAAGAATACCATGTCCAGGCATTGAAGAGGCTTTACTGTTAGGAAAACTTATGAGGTCAAAAATGACAAATAAGATTTTCTAGGGGTTTATGTTCATTTACTGCTTGTTAAATCCAAACTGTACAATGAACTGTATCCATTGCGAGAATCGAACCTCGCATTTAGTGTCATAAGACATTAAGTTGAAAGCTAAGCCAACAGTAGAATAAATTTCTCGCAGATATGTAAAAATCAGCTGGGTGCTTGTTCAAATAATGGAAGATTTATAACATGTATTAAGATAACATTCTCACGGCACAGCTAATTGTAATTATATTATTAGAGATAAAAATACATCGATTATAATGCTGTTTTTTTTTATTCAAAGAGTTTTTGACGGTGCAATCTGCCTTTTTAAAGATTTTATTGTATGAAGCTTCTCCTAGCCTCATCGTTTAGATGTTTTGTTTTGTTTTTGAATTTCTACGCTGTATATAACTACTCAGATGAAACTATAATAGACGAGAGTCAAAGAAGGAAAGTTGTAACTAAATAAACTGTGCTCAAATAACTATTGCAGTACACACATATACTGTAGAAATGTAATGTTAGTTTCTAATTTCTAAGTTTTTTTGAATACATTTGTGTATAAAACAAGTAAATTATGTTTAATATTGTGAAATCTGTGTTATATGTATAAACACTTATTTGTGAAAAAGGGTCGTATGTGGCCTTGTAGTAAGTGTGCCCAAACTGTAAGTTCGAGCATTCACGATATGTGTCCAAACTGTGAATCTAGTGGTTTATGGTACGCGTCCAGTTCCCACAAAATCGTACTCCACACGAGTGCGTCATAAGAGTGACAACCAAAATTCGCTCTTTGATTAGAATAGCCCAAGAGTTTGTGGTTGGTGCTTTTGACTACTTGTTTATCCCTCCAGTTTATTAGTTCAAAATTAGAGACGCATGCGTGCCAATAACCTTTGTGTAAAATCAGCTAAAAAATTCTACATATTTAACTAGCTGGTGAAGAAATGAACTAAATTGCATTTTAACTTATTATACTTTTAAGAATTTCTTGATTTAAGGAAAAATACACATTGTGGCTAATTGGAATTCGCAGTCATTAGTGGATAGTTAAAATATACTTGAATTATTTGACATAAAATCTATAGTTATTTGATGCCTCACCATATTTCTTTAAGTAACTAATTTATTGCTCACAATACGCTACGTAAATAATTCAATGAATAATATAATCATAAATAGCCATATATAAATATATCACTTTGGTTAGACAGTACACGTGCAATGTTTAAGTTAAATATAAATAAGCAACTATTTTAAATGAGTGTTGCCTGCACTATTTATTCCGGTTTCCTTTATTTGGACGAAGAGTATCTGGGGGTATACAGTTACTTCATCTTCGGTTATTTATGTGTTTATATATTTATGAGATCGCTTGTAAAGGTGATAGACGGTCATTTGTTGCTAATTTCAAAAGTTTGAAGTTTAAGCTGCAATGTTTTTCCTTTGACTCCTATCTAGCTTTTAGCTGGTCATAAAAGAACAATTACTAAAACATCAGTGGGACAAAAATAATCCGGTCATTTTTTTTACATCGCTGCAACTGAGGTTTTCATTTCTGTGTCAAACACGTGGGCTTCGGAATCATTAGCCTGTACGGAGAAACCAGACAGTGGAAAGATCAGTTATTATCTGTTTCGTTCCTTGTGCTATATTCGTGACATAAAGGTAAATGTTTGCTTTACTCAACGAAAGCCTAATGCAGTCTCATTTCTCAGTATAAAATACTTATGAAACTACTTTTAAAGACGAGAGAGTATTATTTTTACTAATTTTAAAAGTGAGTCTTTCAAAGTCTGAAATTTTATTTTAGTATTTTTCTTTTGACTTTCATCGAACTTTTGGTTGGTAATAAAAGGAGCAAACCATTTAAACGTTGATGTGACAAAAATAACCCAATGTATTCTTTTTGTAATCACAACTGATTTTGTTTTTCAGTTCTAGGTTAAACACGTGGGTTTAGAAATAATTAACCTGAAACCAGTTTCTATGTTTGTTTCTTTTTTCTTCTTGAGCACAAAGTTACAAAATGTGATATCTTTGCTATGCTCAGCACGAGTATCGAAACCCCGTTTTCAGCTTTATGTGCAGCAGGGAAGCCATTTAAGTGAGAAGCTTGGGTTTTTATTCACTTCCTTCTCTGGGTTATATTCGTAACATAAATGTAAACTTTTTTTTTTTACTTAAAGATTGTTGCAGTTTCATTAATTGACATCATGAACAAAACTTGAGGAGAAACGTGGAAAGTGCTACTGTTTCCCAGATACTGAGTGCAACACGTATTATATTGTTTGTTTCTTTTGAATTTCGCGCAAAGCTACTCGAGGACTATCTGCGCTAGTCGTCCCTAATTTAGCAGTGTAAGACTAGAGGGAAGGCAGTTAGTCATCACCACCCACCGCCAACTCTTTTACCAACGAATAGTGGGATTGACCGTAACATTATAACGCCCCCACGGCTGGGAGGGCGAGCATGTTTGGTGCTACCGGGATTCGAACCCGCGACCCTCGCATTACGAGTCGAACGCCTTAACACGCTTGGCCATCCCGGGCCCGTGTATGATATAAGACCTTCAAGATTTATGACATTCAACATCAGTTTTCTATGTTTATGAACTAAGTATTTTATCAATATTAAAAAAATAAGTATGATGTAACATATTGTTTCTCAACTTGTGTGTCACACGTGCGAAAAGTAAATAAATTAATAAATGAAATGTATCGCTATATATAAATATACATATATACTACTTGAGGATGGAAGCAAAATGTATTCTACTGTTATAAACTTTAAATTCACAGGCGAGAATCGAACTCGCGATCTCCTGTTTAACTAGGCAGTAAAAGAGATAATACCCATACCAGACATTCTGAAATATATATTTACTTCAAGTGAATTTCTCGTCATCAATAACAAAATGTATTTTGTTTTGTTGCTGTATCAGTGTGTAGGCATGAGACGTTATGCTCTAATGACTTTGTACCTCACGTCATAATGAGAGTGGTGTGCTGAGCTATGTTTTCACAGGGTGCTGGGGGGCATCCCACACAACATTTATATTAAAGTTAATGTGCCTTTGGCTAAAAAGGTTGTGAAGCACTGATCTAGCAAACAATGTATACATATATATATTAGCGAATGGAATGGTGGCCTAATTAAAACGCGTGACCTTGTGGCTGTTGTCCTAGATGTTGGTTGGATATATTACTCTTCGCTCGGCTTGCCTAACAAGCTACATACATCTATTTGGCCAATACCATGCACAGATATCCCAAGTTTTAACAGTGCTGTATTTATTCCCACTTGGGGTTAAAAACCCCAATTAATCTGAATTTTTCTAAGTAATTTCTGATTTTTAAGCTTAACGTCTCAGATGTTATTTCATTTCGTTTGTATAAAATCAGCTAATCACTCGCGAGTACTTGTGTTTTCAAACAACCTTTTATTTTTATTTATTAAACATGATTATTTGTTTTCTTTTAAACTTCCTAAATGTGCTAAAACAAACATTTAGCATGTGGTAAGTATTGACTGAAGAATGATAAACAAACACATTCTCGTATCTTATGAATTGCAGTTTTGTGAGATTAATTAAAATTATTTCCTTTTTGCATCTCATTTAACCAGTAGCTTGGCGGTAAGTCTGCAGGCCTACAACGTAACAATCCGGTTTCGATATCTGTGGTGGGCAGACCACATATAATTAATGGTATAGTTTGTGGTTTAATTAACAATGAGTTTTGCGTTTGTTGATTTTGATGAATATTTGTGAAATTTTCTCTTTTAACTTCATCACATTGTGCATTTATAGTTATTAAAATACTTTTCTTTTTCAGTTCTCGGTGCCACTTGAGACGCGTTTGCCCCCCAGTGGCACAGCGGCATGTCTGCAGACTTATAATGCTCCAAACTGGGTTTCGATACCCGTTGTGGGCAGAGTACACATAACTCATTGTGTAGTTTTATGTTTAATTCAAAACAACGCCAACAAGACGCATTTAAGAAGTACGACATTATAATGAAATCTTACGTCACCACATTTGGCCTCTTTGATACTATATTTCCCACGAATGTAATTGAATCTATATGGAAGACATAAGAAAAACACAACCAAAATTTGTGTTTGTAACTTTAAGTTTAGCGATAATTTCGAATTAAATGCAATTTTTGGAATCGATTTAAAAAGACGAAAAACTTTGATGTTGTTTGCACTCACAAATTACGAAATTAATCGTAACTCGGTGCACATCAGTTTAACACAAATATAGCAAGTTATAATTATTTGTAAGAGTTTCTAATCGAATAAATTTACTCATGAAATGTAAAAGGAAGTCTTGTACTGAAACAGACTGGATGAAGCAAGGTAAAAAAAACAACGAATAAATAATCCATGGTTCGTCATACGCGTGTTACAAAACGTTACAAACGTCACATTCACACACCAGAGAGCTATAATATTCATTCACACACATATGTAAACATCAGTATGCATTCACACGCATATTAACCTTTTATGTAACTACAATCGTCAATTCTGATTCTTTGAAATGTATTCAGCTAATTTTTCACATTATGTTATAAAGTACCAAACGAAAGTCAATTGAAAACAGCTAATCTTTATGATAATTCCAAAATTATTATTGAAGTGTTCTTAGCCTTACACCTGTATCCAGAGATTGATTTAAGACTATTTATGCTCAATTTCAAATATTTTAATAGTATAGAATTTAGTTCACATAAACAGACAAGCCACTCAAATTTCCACTATTCCAGTTCTCTACGTGCGCATAACTGTAGTTCCTTTCACTATCATGTTGTGTCATTTTATAGCAATTAGCAATATCACTTAGCAATTATATATTGCTAAGTTTGCTTAAAATTACTTTTCTGCTTCAACAGTCTGAAGCACGTTTTCAAGTAAAATGTGTTTAAGTTATTTCCACTATAATGGTTTTATCCATTGTTAAGGTGTTACCATAACCTTTAACCTCTTTGTGGTAGGGTTTTGCATTTTATTTTCACTAATAATAGTTTAGCTTAAGTTATTATATATTCAAAATTTCTTGAATGTAAGACTATCCTATTTAAAATGATAAGAAATGGTAATTTCATATCTAATTTATTATGACGTTATTTGAAGATGATGATTCAAAGAACATTGAAGCATATTCAGCTAGAGATTAGTAATGGTGTCTGTTAACGGACACCAAACATTAAAGCAATAGCTCATATTTTTACTTTTACAGCATAAGGGAGCTAAATATAGTACTGGGAGGGGCGTTTTTACTTTTCTGCGCTTGGATGACTGAAACTATTAGCTTATAACGAAAAGAGACAATGGTATATATGTATATATTTATCCAAGTGTTGCTCTAAATAAATATCAAAGAGATGCGTCACCAACTGACGTCAACTGCATGTAAATCAATATTTTAATCAGTATCGCCTTGCAACAGAGTGTAATGCACGTGAAGCTAATGTAAGGACTGCAGACGTCATTACTGCTTAAATTTTAAATGACATAGGTTGGTAAAGCGATACGTTTCTGAGGTTCTATAACGTCAAGGGATTTTATCTTTCCCAGAGGTATATTCTATGTGATTCAGTAGCTATAATAAGTTATAACACATTTTCAAAGGTGATACTGAGATCGCCTGTATTACAGAGTTGATAGATAGGTGATGTTAGAAGAACACGTAGGTTCAATAAGTCTTGATAGAAATTAAATAAAAACCTTATAAATAACCCAAGCACTTCCGAAAGGTGGACCTTTCTTTTTCAGACAAACTGGATTGAAAGATAGATTCGATTTTAATGTGAGGTTTTTTCATTATTAAAGGGCTTTTTTCTTAAAATATTGATCATAAAATGTCGATCAGCTCGAAAACAATCTGATCTCAACAATGAGGAAATAAATACTCAAATAAATTTTGGCAGAAGTCTGTTTTTTGTTAAGCAAACTTAATAATAAATTTGGTGTAATAGTCTGAACAGTACAGATATGATAAAGAAACTACACCAGACGTCTGGGTTCAGAAGATGGTTATATATAGACAATTCTCTGTCAAAGTAAAGCAGGACAGTAAAGGTTATAGGAATCATTTCAAAACTATATTACTGCTACATTGGATTATAGAAACTCCTGTTTTGGTCCTATATCAACATCTAAAGGTTTTTATACACGGGGATCTTTTGTAATATTGTTACTTTTGGAAAACGTTCACCGGACCTGTTTTATTATTTCAATCATAAATCTTAGGATACATGGGGAAGGAGATATAAGGTTTACACCCAGAATGGAGATCTGCTATCACTTGAGAAGATAAATCCAATTGTTCGTTGGAAATCTAAACGAGAAGCACCTCATCTCGCATTTTAAGCTGAACTGTGTAGATCCGTCTTTCAGAAGCTGGGCGAACTGCCCCCTAGTGGGTATTTGTAAAATTCAAGGAAGCAGTGAAGTTTGAGTGGGAGTGAGGGGCAAACAGAAAAATTTTGAGAATTTCAAAGTTATAAAGTTAAACCATAATAAATTTAGATATTTTTTTTCAATACGTTTAAGCAGAGATAATTATGTGATATGTTTGCGTCAAGTAACGTCCATCCCATTGCTTCTCGTCCATTCAGTAAACATATCTCTTTTGGCGTCACTTTCGGTACTTGTATTAATCAAGGGTGCTACGTTTACGCTAAACCTGACCCTCCCTGGTCCAAAACATAGACCGAGTCCTGATGAAGATAAAGGAACTAGAAGAGAGCGCTGCGCAGAAAGGTTGGGAAACACTGATAAAGATCGTTCTAGAAATTTCTAGTATTCCATAAGTAGCTATTTATTAACCAAATAAGAATAACATTCTTCGGGAAACATATCTAATTATAGATTGTTAAAAGATTAACAACAACACAGAAATGTTAGATATGTTTTAGAGAATTATTTTTCACAAGTCTTCATCGTCTAAGGTCCTTAAACATTTCTGTAGAATAGTACGTGCTGGAACTGATGGATGGTTTAGTTATTTACATGCATTTTTTGGTAATTTACTGTTAATTGAGTTTCGTGGCTAAAGCAATGGATAACATGGACGATGATTAGAGATGTTGAACTTGCCAGCAGCTATAATTTTGCAACTAATTAACAGGTTCGTGGTCTCTGTTCCTACATTAATTATTTACATCAGGGTTTTGATTTATCTCGACAGCCAATCTAGGTTGTCTGCTAACATGTTAGAAGAAGTATCAAGACTGGTCGCAATGTGTAAAATAGATTATGATCATGAATGACTTAAGTTTTCCTATGTACAAGTATTTTCGCTATTATATCATATCGTGCAGCAACAAGTCCCACTCTTTAATAAGTAAAACGATTATATCAGCTCGCAAACTATTCGATAGTTCATTAATAAACTATAACTTTTTTTTTGTTCTGAAGCGATACATAAAAATTCTATTCTCGAAAGATTTAAATCATTCTTATGCTAAGAATTTGCCTAATTGAAAGAGGCAATTAGAAAACCTTAAAATAATTGCAATAAATAATCTTATTGTGCATTATAATATATTCTGTAGAAGTACTAGTGATACCAAAGAGGTAGTGAGATACAATAAGGAAATAACATATACGTATATCAATGTTATATGTGAAACTTATACTTTGATACCTTATGAATCCTGAAGTAGACGTTAATTAGAATAAAAATATTTAACTCCAAAGCCGTAATTTGAACTGGTTCAAAGGAACATTTGGACAATTAATTTAAGCATATTTCCTTATCTTATGAAGGTAAAAGAGCTGCTACGCCTGTTACAGAGTTGATAAAAGAACTGTGATCTATATTTAAGGTGTGAATAATAATGAATGGTAATGTCTTCACGAGTTTTTTAAAGAGCTCTTTCAAGTTGTGGTATGAGAAGGTTTAAGAATGGGCCTGATATGGGCTGGTGGTTAGGGCACTCGGCTATATGAGCCGTAGATTCGAATCCCGTTACCAAAAATGCTCTTCCTTTTTCTTTTTTTATTTAGCCGTAGGGGCGTTATAATGGACTAGCTGCTTTCCCTCTAATCTATCACTTCAAAATTAGGGACGGCTAGAGCAGATAGCCTTCCAATACCTCGGGGCGACATTTAACAAATAAACAATCCTTAGAAATAGGTGCTGCTAATCACTAACTGATCTCTTTTAACTAAAGTTTACCTCATACATCCAGTTTGACTTACATTAATATTTTTTTCCAACTTGATATGTATGTAGATTTACACACAAAAAATTGTAACATAGAAGAAAGCATATCGCCAAAGCTCATTTTCCCTGAAATGTTGATTTCTGTCTCGTTACTTTGAAACTTTTTAACATAATAACAAATAGTTACAAAAATAGGATTTACTTCCATATTTAGCATTCAAATATCTATTATAGAAATACACGTTTCATCTACAGAACACCGCTTACTATTGTATCTATAACATGCATGAACTAAAAACAAGAAATCATATCTTCAAGAAAAAGTCACTCATTTATGTGTGTGTGTTTCCTTATAGCAAAGTCACATCGGGCTATCTGCTGAGTCCACCGATGTACTCATTCATTGTTACTTAAAAGTATAGTTAGCGATGCACTATATTGAAAGACATAATTTTACAAAGAGTGAACAATATAAAAACAACTCGCTTATTTGATGGTTAGAAACTAATTTACAGATCCAGAATTATGCCGGTAGTTTAGTGTAATTGGTGTAATAAATCCAACTGAGCAGTGGCTTACTATTAGGGAACTTATAATAGCTTTCACTGTACTAATTGTTTCTTGTTATCTCAGATACTCACAGATAACTTTTATCTTGTTTAGAAAGTGACAAGGAATTTTGTAAAGTTGTTTTTTTAGGAAACAAGTCTTTTTAGCTTGATTCTTCACCTTTGCAGTTTTGTCTAATTTATATATATATATATATATATATATATATATATATATATGTGTGTGTGTGTGTGTATATATATATTATTGTTACTACCGAATAGATCTTGACTAAATGTTTCACTATGCAAGCTAACTGGTTCTAATTACCACGTTTCAAAGCCCTTTATTACAGTTTTATGGTGTCAAACCATTCAGGAATTATTTTATATATAGTAAATCTAATTCCAAATTATACAGGGTGGCCCGTAATTCCCTACCCATCCATATATCCTATGTATCCAGTGTATCTGTGTGCTGTCCTTCATTCTCGCTGTATAATATTATGCGACGCCATGTTCTGTGAGACATTTTCCTCAACATAACAGGGGTTATTGTTCCAAATGCCGCGGTAACAGCTGTCTTCAGCTCAACATTACTATTATAACGTTGTTTAGACACAACATATGGATGGGTAGGGACTTACGGGCCACCCTGTACTATGTAGAATATGTAACAGGTGTTTACTGAAGCGTTCGTTTCCTAGTAAAACTGATGGCTTTCGTTTCGATGGTAAATTTGATCAAATGGAGAATCAATGGGCCAGAATTAAGTTCTGCTATTCTGTAAAATAAATTCTTAAAATAAATTGAGAGTGATTTTTCCAAGAAAAGTTTATATATCATTTCCGCAGTAAAAAACAACATAGTTTTACGTGACTGTACGTAATTTTGATGATAGAACCTTTCATTATCAATATCTACAAATTATATGAGTTTTATATTACGTTCAAATACATTACGACAGATAAGTTGAAAATTTAGTATTAAAATGAATGGAAATCAATACTTGAATGTTTTTTTCAATTTTCCAGTATTTCCCTTTCCTTATCCAACATATATTAAATAATTCAGAACCCTGATAGTAAGGTATTTAGTCTTACAACTTGTTCCTTTAGCTCTATGCCTATAAACGTTTGTGAAATATAAATTATTCTGTAATTTAAGTATTAAATATTAAACAAACTTTTTTCATCTTCTTTTAATTACGTGTGTAGAGAACTGCGCTGAGACATCACCACATCCTTTACTATTGGGAATCTTTAAAATTTTATACTTGTTAAACATTACATATGATGAATTCGTCAAATTACCATGTTTCAGTAGACGACTGTTACATATTCTACATAGTATAATTTTGAATTAAGTTTACTACACATTATTGTTCTGAGATAATAGACATTATTTGTATGTATATAGTTTAGCAATATTTTCCGCTTGCACTTTTGATCCGCGCATGCTCGATTTATGTGTTTGAGAACGTCTGTAGTTTGTCCCGAAATTCAGGTTATAAACATATGCATTTGATATTGATAAATTATACTGTTTGTGTGTGAAAAGAGTTAGTGATAGTAATATATCAGTATTGCATATTTATTTTAAAAATTAATAAACAATTCAATAAATGATATCTTACAATATAAGAACGCCTTTAACTGAGGCACAAAAAATTAAAGAGTTTTGAATATTTTCTAACCACGGGTCTTAATTTAAGGTGTTTATTGCCATTTGTTGTATTTTTCAGAATTTTTAGGATATTTGGAAAGTGGTACACAGTATACTTCACAGTGTCAACTATTGACTTGAGAATCCAATTTATTATATATATATATATATATACTCGACTATTTGATCTACCAAGAGAACAGCAAAAATCGTCGGATAATTCTAAGTGACGTCTTCCACTCCGTAAGAAAAAAGCGTCATCTAGTTCTATAACACCAAGTGATTTGAAAACGAAGAAAATTTAAAATGGGTCGAAAAAAAATACGCATTTCAAAGATTACCGACGACCGCAACAGACAGGTAAACACAATAATGTTTAGTGCGACATTTTTAAAATAAAGCATGACATTTTTTATTAAATTAATTGGTTTTACTAGACAGCAGAATACGTTTTTATGAGAGTAATTTATACATCACACAGACTTTCTAAATTTAGTTTTAGTAGTTTCCTGTACAGCAGTACGAAAATGTGATGGCAGTATTAAATAACTAGAATGATGTTGAAAGCCAATCTTGCAGTAATAGTCAGTAAATTAAACTAATATTCAAAAGAATCTTATAATCAATGTATTATTTAATAACAGTGAGAACAATAAATATTTTATTTTAAACTTTGGAATTTTTAATTAAAATATTGCATCACTCAAAATATATCATTTTAAACTTCTGACAGAATAAACTTTTTTTTGAAACTAAATTGTCATCAAAACCAACTCACAGAATAACCTATTTGTATGCAATTCTTTACAAACAGTATTTTAAATTTATATTTTTATACATTTGTAATGCTATTTTGGCTCATTTTGCAAAGCTGAAATCATGATACAACCTACTAAATGACTGTTATGACTTCAACAACAGTTTACTCACCACATAGATTTATTTATCACTGTCCAATCTGTATTTAGTCCATTAATTTTTTATCGTTTTCAACAACCGTTTGCGTACAAACAGTACTTACATGTTTTGTTTTGTTTTTCATTCTGAACAGGTGACGTTTACTAAACGAAAGTTCGGGCTGATGAAGAAGGCATACGAGTTGAGCGTCCTTTGTAACTGTGAGATTGCACTGATAATCTTTAATAATACCAACAAACTGTTCCAGTATGCTAGCACAGATATGGATAAGGTATTGCTGAAATACACTGAATATAGTGAACCACATGAAAGCAGGACAAATAATGATATAGCAGCGGTAAGTACAGAAAATAAATGAGAGATTTTAATATATATTGACATTGCTTATTTGTTATTTGAATTTCGCGCAAAGCTACACGAGGCCGTCCCTCATTTAGCAGTGTAAGACTAGAGGGAAGGCAGCTAGTCATCACCACCCACCGCCAACTCTTGGGCTACTCTTTTACCAACGAATAGTGGGATTGACCGAAACATTATAACGTCCCCACGGCTGAAAGGGCGAGCATGTTTGGTGCGACGGGGATTCGAACCTGCGACCCTCAGATTACAATTCGAACGCCTTAACCCACCTGGCCATGCCGGACCATATTGACATTGCATATATATATTTATTGACATTGTATATATATAAAAGCACAATGAAATGTTTTTTATTCCTTTTGTTTGTGATTTGAAGATTCATTATTATTAACAAGAATATTTTAATTATAGGCAATCTTCAGAAAAGAACACAAAAATGCAAACAACGAATGCAGTAGCCCTGACATTGATTTTGATGAAACTTCTTTTCCCCTGCTAAAAGATACCAGATATGATCAATTAAAGGAAGATTTAAATCCAGTAATATCCCAAAGTCCAAATGCACAAACAAACAGAGTAGGGAAACTTTGTGTATTTTAATTACGTATTGTTTTTTATTCGTGTGAAACACACTATTTAAAAGCAAAGAGTAAAGGCAATGATATTTATTTAAACTACTTCTTGGATTCAGAGTAAATCAAAAAGTATTTTTTTAACATTCAACTTTCCGTCTCTGTAACCAAATACATATGTGTATTAATGGAGTGAAATATATTTTTGGTTATTTCAATGACATAAATAATGAATTTGAATTAAGTTTCATAGCATATATATCATATATAAAGATATGTGTTCGTGTGCGTAGTTTACAGTTACACCTTTGGAAGTTATAAGTGGTACCAGATCAATGCAAAGTCTATTGTGAAAATGATGCACACTTGGTTCTTGGTTTTCTTAATTTAAATTCTAAACTTGTTTTGGAGAAATTATTTATTGCAACTTTAACCAATTATTGTTCAATTGTTTCTATTAGCTGCAGCAGACAAATGTGCATCCCATAGCAGAGCTAGATGTGGTTTCAGCTCCTTTCAGCCATCCTGTACATGAAACAAACAACCCTTGTCAAATTATGCACCTGTCACCACAAGTGTCACCCCAAGCAACACATAGTCCCAGCTTCAGTCCTGCAGGTAAATTAGGTGAAGTTATTTTGTGGTAGTTTTCTGAATATATGTGTGCATAAAAATTACAATATAAGCCATTTATTTTAAGTAATTAGATAATTGCCTTGGATATTGAAAAACAAAAGAATCGACTGACACATAATACTCATACAGGTAGTTAGACAAAAATTAACATATTTTTATGCTGAACATATTATGGAATAAATAATGTTAATATTTCATTCTCTTTTATGATTTCCAGCTATTTCCAACGTATTAAACCAAACTCGTGTAAAGTGTGTCACAACTCTGATTTTTCATAGATTAATCCCCTTACTGGCAGTTGAAACGGTTTTGAGCATCGAAAAGTTTTTACTGTAAATCTTTTTATTTTATTTTGAAAAGTTATATTATTATAGGTACATTTTAAAGCCTAACTTTTTTATTAATAATATTTATGACACCATTAGGACTTATGCCAAAATATTACCTATTGGTGACTTCTTAGTAATAGCAGTGGGAAAGCAGAGATTTTCAATTAAGTGTGATCTGAAATCTAAACAAATCATATAAATTTAGAAAAGAAACATTTGTGTTCTACAAAGATTGAGTATGCTATATAAAAATTGTTTTGAACATGCTAATTAGCTAGCCACTTGAAAACCACAGTTGATATAATATCATTGTGGAACGGCACGTGTTCAAATTACACTTTGACATTGTTTGCATCTGCAGTGTGATGTCAACAAAATTTATCATTTTTGGAAAAGGAATAAACATTCATTCCCATTACAAAAAACATGCACGTACTCAAATCATAAAGATATGTTCAGATTGGGGACATAGAACTTTCAAGACGTGAATATCTCTTGCACTTCATGTTTATTGGTAACAGAATGAAATGGATCAACTTTTGGTACGGGATCAATCAGAAAAAGTTCTGTTACAAGTAATACCATTACAGTGGTAAAAGAAGTACGGCCTCTTGCAATAAGTGAAAACCCATGAGTTCAGTAGCAAAACCAACTGTCTGTCAAAACAACAGTTAACAGGTAATCAGGAAGAATCTATATCTAGAAAAGACACCAATGGAGTTTGGGTTCATTAAGATAAGATCTTTATACATACCTCTAATTCAACCTCAAGTTACTAGAAAACGAAACAGATAGTCAATCTATTCCATAAAAAATATATTCAAGTCAAGTCGACGGAAGCAGCGCCTATGGATTTCTCTACAATCACAATGTGGAAATGGCACTGGGAACCATTATTTTTGTACACTGGATGGATTGTGAAAAGTGTGAAGGATGCAGTAGTGTACTTTGGACCTGATAGACTTATGCTAGAATCATTGACCTGACAAGGCAACATGAAGAAACTTCATAATCATTTTAATATAACTTACTGAACTGCTGTTTACTTAGTTACATCTTATATATTTATTAGCTGTTCAACAAAATCATAGGCTTAATTAAACAGTAAACTAACCATAACCTGTTTCAAAATGCTTTGCAATTTTTTTTATTATTATCATTTGTACCTGCAGATAATATTTTAGAAGATCCTCGGTTAACTCCGCAAGAATATCATCATCCTTCTCATGATATGAGTATGGCCATGAGAAACAGTTCACCTCATGAATTCAGTAGCAAACATCAAAGGGCTTATTGTAGGCAACAATTCTCTCATACTCAAAATGAGAACCAATCAAATGGCCAGTTTATGGTTTCCAATGCAAGTGGCCAAGTTGGTAACACAATGGTAAGTCAATGAAACTATATTAGCAAAACTTACACCTCTTAACAGCATAATTAGTGATAGAATTTTATAAATTTTACATGCCAAAAAATGAAAATCTGATAAAAATATTTTTGATTTGTCACTGAACATCTATACGAATATGATCAAGCAGCATTACGATAGTTTAATCATTTTAAGTGTATATTTAGCTACATTTTGTCCTTTGTTATTATTATTATTATTAAATGTCGTACTGGCATTCTTTATCATTGTAACTATACGTCATTAGGAATATTTTGTAACCAGCATCAATGGTGAGACGAAAATAACATAAATAACTATTAAGTTTAAACAAACGAAACTTATACAGTGATTGGGTATCCACTATTCATGATTCCCAGTTAGTCAGTGGTAAGTCTAAAGGCTTATAACTAAGAATAAAGCTTTGATACCAGTTGTGGGCATAACATAGATTACTTATTGTATAGCTTGCTGTTTAACAATGAATATACAGACCATTCTTCAGGATGCCCAGTTAAAAAACAGAAATGCTCACATCTATGTCCATTTTTAAAAGGAGAGTCATTGTTAATATAAAGTGTTCTTAGCTTCTTACTATTAGATAATTTTTCTCTTAAAATCACTGGTGTTTCTATAATATAATTAACTGAGTCATAGAAATTAATTTAAATGATAGAACAAAATCTATAGTTTAGTGTGTTTAGAGTTTTTAAAATATATCCTATTCTGAAATATTTCTATGTATTTTACTTTTGCCTCATAGCTTTCTGCCTCACTGAGTATGTGACACGTTTTCCTTAAAAATATCTTTATTGCTTTCAACTTATATGCATATACTACTGATATTCCAATTATTTTTTTACTTTGTGTTTGTAGCCTCAAAACGTGATCAATTCGCCTATTACTTCTTTACAAATGACGTCACAAATGTGTGAAGTTGGCAACTATCCTTCCAACAGTCCTTCTTCGTTTCATTCAGGTTTGTATTTATGTTTTAAACAACTATTTTACATTTTATTTATTAGCTGAGTGGAAATACACAATTTAAAAATCTAAATGCAGGATATATAGCGTAATTTTACTTCTATTCAGAGTTAACTTCAGTTATGTTTAAAACTTTTAGTATATAAACACAACAATATCAAATAATGAGTGTGTTACATTTCAGAGTATACGTTCATTTAGGTTTTTTTTTTAAAGCATAGATTTTCCGATTTATTAGCAAGCAGTGTAATAAATGAAAACACTGAATAATTCGTGTCTATTATCCATGCAGATAATTTCCAGCTTAATTCCGAGTTGAATCTCCAAAGTTACCATTCACCAAGTCCACTTAACAGCTGGTCGCTAGGAGATCAGAGACTATTATCTCCTCTTAGTGCCACCAAAAGGTGAGTTAAACACCTGTGTTAACTACAATTTATTCCCTGTTGAATTTAGATTAACAATTCCTAATGAAGTTCCTATTTTATACGTTTATACTGTTTCTTATTTTCAAAAATTAATATCACTTCTTTATTTAGCACATAGGCTAATAATGGATTACACTACTCGATAAAAATAAGGTTTATATAATCGAAGTGCGAATTTCTTTCATTAATTTGCTCATAATTATTTGCGGTTGCACATTAGTGAAAATTATAATATTTGTTGAAGGTTAATATAAATATTTTTGTTGCAAAAGAAAGGTTTAAACAATATACACGTTTTGTATACGAGAAAGTGAATTAAGATGGAAATATACAGCTAACATTTCACTTTTTTGTCTTATGATCAGTTGGTAGAAATACAGAATCTCCTATATCGAATATACGTTTTACAATTCCTGAAAGAAATATTGATATCATTGATTTCGGAGTTGCTGTTTTTATCATTAGTTCTTAGCTTGTTATACTCAAATTCTTCTATTACTTTTTTTTTTCAGTTCTCATGCATTAAATAATGGACCACATCATGTTTCAGTCAATAATACATCTCCAACTCCATCTAACTCGCCACGTGATGTAAGGATTAAAAACGAACCTGTTTCACCTCCTCATGACGTCACGTCTTCTTTAATGCTAGATCAACGTTTGTCAGGTGATCAGTTCAGTATTTCCTCTTGTTCATCAGCATTTGGATGTGGACAGTTTGAAATTATGTCAATCAAAAGACCACGTCTTTCACTTGACGTGTGGGCTATGTAGTTCAAAAGGTCAAGGGATCAATTCTATATTACTACTTCTTCAACAGAAAAACTGTGATCCTTTAGTCGTGTCATAACGAGATATGTTTAGTTTAAAGAATGATCTCAGTCAGCAAATGACATACTAAAACGTCTTTCTCCAAATATTGACTACGGTTTTTCGTGACGTATGTCACAGAAAAGAAAAGAAAACTGGATTGTGTATTAAACGGTCTGTGTATAAAATAATCATAACTGTGAGAAGAAAGAAACGATAACATAAAACTACTCATTTATTAAAAGATGTTTTTCAGATGGCTCTACGTGAGTCAATCGGCCTTTTTTATATCAGTCTCTCCATATAATTATTCATCATATGAAAAAATGGAACTGAAGATGAAGACATTTAATAACTGCGATGAAGGTCTATATACTTGAGAGAAGAGGCATTTTTTGAATCTCCAACATTTGCACTAAAAATCTTTATATTAATTTCTTTTTCTATTCTAATTCAGTCAAACAATAACGTGGGACACTTGGGGAGAATAGCAAAGTCTTAAAATGAGTGTCCATAAAACAAGTTTCAATCAACAGCTGTTTATTTAATTTTTTTCAAACGAGTTGAAACTTATAATCGTCAAGCACATGTGATTAACGTAAATTCACTGTTTAGCTCAAAAATAGTTATGAAGTTTATCACAGTATTCTAGTTATGAAATTCACGTGCAACGTGTAAATTTAATAGCAACTAAACTTAATAAGTTATTTGAAGTGTCCATTGTAATTTAAGAACATTATAATACACGTTTTATTACTTCATGCTGGTAATTGTTCAGAGAGTTGTGAGCATGCTTCACACATGCTGTTTTTACTTCACTGTAATAACTGTTGAGTGTTACGAGCACACCTACACCTGTACATATTCATGTCGCACATGTGTGATAAACCTCCAGTGGTTTTACTAATCAGTTTATGTTTTGTTAAACATTTGTCAGTTAGATACCGGATAATACTCAATGTTTAAAAATATACGTACGTAACTGATAGGTTTTCCTTGATTGCATAAATAAATTTTCCGGCTAAGAAAAAAAAAAGTACTAATAAAAGCATCTTGTTTAAAAGTTCAATGGTTGCAAGAAATAGAAACTTAAGATTTTCATAAAATAATTAAAATATCTTAGGTAAAAGTAGAGATGCATTAATGAATCGTATATTTCGGTTTCTGTGATGGTGATAGTGAAGTATTAAAAATACTGCATGTGTATACAATACCTATAAATAAAATGGATACGTAACAACAGAAATGTATTTGGTGGACTCAGCAGATATCCTAATGTGGCTTTGCTATAAGAAAATACACATAGAAGTATATCATTTCGGTTTCATATGATAGTGATAATGAATGAGGCATTTGCACTAACTATTAACAATACAGCGTGTGTAAACAATAACTATAAATAAAATGGAGACGTAGTAACAAAAATGTATTTCTAATAGTTAGAAAGTTTAAGAAATTAATTAATTATTTATTTTTAAAGGTTTGGAGTGCACATTGAGGTTGTTGTTTGTACTTATTTCAATGTTTGATTTTATTCCATTTGCTTTCTGAATGTTAAAATTGTATTTGTTGTGCAACCTCAGAGTTACTCGCTCTTCGCTTTTGCGCAATTTGATTTTTACGAAAACACAAATATCGTTAATATAATATGAAATATTTCTAGCAGGACGAGGTCTGCCTTGCACTTTAAAACATAGTACACAATATTCAAGTGTTTTACTGTAAATGTTTAAAATTGTAAGTTTTTAAACAACATATTAAAGCTCTTGTTTTGTTGTTTATTACTGTTAGGGTTAAACTATAAAAAAATTCTTACAACAAAAATGCATATGAATATGGCACAATATAAAGATTTGTGGAAGAAATTCAATGTTATATATATATAAAACTGAGAAGGTTTCGGATAATACCATGAAATAAATGTAAGGACATGTAATTTTAATAATCAATATGGCTACGTCACCTTAAGTTTTACGATTTATTTTAGAGGAAACGATTTCAAATAATCTTTAAGTTTCGTCACCGAAAATTTCAAGTTTGTTTATATTTTTACCGCTACTTATTAAAATGTACACAATGCCGGAATGTATCTTTTGTTCAACAGTTAAAATTATATCATTTGTAATTTCATGTACAAATATCTTTCAAATCGGTAAAAAAAATAAGTGATGGATTAGGAGGGTAAACACCTGATATGATGCAGTATTTTTAATATAGTGGTTTGGTTTATAAAAATCAGAGCTGCAAGTTTTCAGTACTCATTGTTCACTTATTTCTTCGTGCTTGGAATTATTTGCAAGCGAAATGTAGTATATGTGATTACGTTGTTGTTTAAAACTGATGTACATATATCAAATATTGTTTTCTTTTACTCTTTCTCATCTCTGTTTATTCTATGTTGGTTTTTGACGTGTTTTCTAACAAATATAATAAAATAATCTAACCTAATTTGGTGTTTTTCTTTTCATTCAATAAATTCTTCTATACTTATTCACTTTGAAGCGTCCTTCGCTGGTGGAGCGGTAAGTCTACGAATTTACAACGCTAAAATCAGCGGTTCGATTACCCTCCATGAACTCAGCAGATAACCCGATGTGGCTTTGCTATAATAAAACACACCTACACAAAGTTTAAAGCAGTACTATTTAGCCGAATATTAAAGAAAAACTGTCATTCTAATTTTAAACAGTTAACAGAAGAACACACTTCCGAACCTTCTTTGCCTTGCTTCTCACAAGCTTGATTCACTTATAACCACCTACCCCCTAACACATACACATTTTACTAGTGACGCCTAAGTTCCTGTAACAATCTCGATCTCGTTGAAATGTATGCTGATGTAAATCAACGCATCTAATGAAAGACACTAACACGATTTTAGAGACTCACCACTTCGTCGTAGTCCACTTTCTCATGTTAGGCCGCGTTCTATCTGATGTCCATGAATTTTGACAATAACACTGCAGTATAGTTTCTGTTGAAAAAAGCTGTCGTAAGGATGTCATGTCTAAAGCACACACACATATATCCTCCCTGAATAGTTTCCATAAATCAGTTAGCATACAAAGACAACATAGAAATCCAAAGCTGTTGCATACAGTAACTTAATCAGTATGTTTTCATATGGAATATCCTGAATACCTCTTTCATTCTCCAAATATTTGATCTTAACAATTTCATGGACATGTCAGTTTTTAAGCTGGAGATTCTTGTTCATTATGTTGTCAACTGCTGCTTGAGAAATGTGAACAGCTTTTACAATTAAACTTTGTGTTCATTATTCTCACTTTTTACAAGATACTGCACTTTAATTACCACAAATGGGTATGAATTGTTGTAGGTTTCTTTCTAGGTAGTCCTCTTGTCTCACGTTTATCATATACAATTGTTTTCCGATCTGAACACACCTTTATGATTTGAGAGCACGAAAACTTTGCAACAAAAAACACTTTTACATATTCTACCCCAAAACAGCCAATTTGCACAGGCATTACACCACCCACAAAACGACAAACAATGCCAAAAGGTAGTTCTGCTGTATATTATTCCACTGTAACTTTAAAACCATCAAATAACGTAAACAAAATGGTTACATTAGGTAGAGTATATATTTTCTGTCTGAAGAAATCAAACAAGTGATTTTTTAAAACTTTTAACAAAGTTTAATATTCTAAAAAACATCATGGTTTCAAAATATATCACTTTGGCCTTGGTATTGGTAAACATGAGGATGCGTTGTCTCAAGTTCATTGGATAGTTTTTCAATGAATGTATGCATGAGGAAGTCCTTATGATCTGCAGCGGCTATTGTCATATCAATGGTAAAAATCATTCACATAAGTAACCAATCTGACATGCCACCTCTTTTCTGGTCTTAAACTTGATTTAGTAAATTACATGATTCTTATCATTGCCAAGTAAGTAGCGGAGTTAAATAGTGACAGTTTTATGTAGTTATTAAGTTGTTTTTTGTCTAAATGGTCAACAAATTTTACATCTGGACCAACCAAGGTCAAAAGCAAACATTATACAGCCTTGTTTGGAGTCCAACTATTCCATACAATGACCTGTTTGAAATACCTCAGGAACCAATACAAGTCTTTCTTCGCATTTTTGTTGAGTTTCAGGGGAGTGATTTGTTTGACGTCATACACGTGGCAGTGCATACTAGGCTAAAACATCTACCTATTGCAACCTTAAGAGATACTGGGAGGCAACAATGCTGTTTCTTCTAATGCCCAAAAGACATCATTCAAAAGAACTTACTCACCTCGACAGGTAATTAGACTTTGGTATGGAGTCACAAGATGAAGAGCTACTTAGGTTTGTTCGTTTTGAAACTGTATGACTCTAGATGCAGTGAGCCATTCTCAACATGATTTGAAATTCGTCCATTCCCATGACATCTCCATTTCTGATTCATGCTCTCATGCTGGCAAGGAGGCAACTCTAACTGGAAGACATTTTCCACTTGTGGCATATCTATGTTTTGTCCACTCACTGCATGTTTTCACCAGAGACAGGGTTGGGATGCTTTAGCTGATGCTTGACTGTTAGTCATGTAGAAAACTTCGAATATGGTCTCCAACTCACTAGTTTCGAGATCAATCTGGCAAACTTCAGTCATGCCCACTCGCATGTTCCTGAGATATGCTCTCAGAGGCAGTACCTGGTTGCTCTAGAAGTGATAGGTAACCCTGAGTCATGGGATTTTTAAGGCTAAAATTCGGATTTCGATATCTTTGGTGGACAAAACATTTAGCCAGTTGTGTGGCTTTACATTTATTAATAAACAAACAAAACAATTCTACCAGCTCATGAAATCTTTTGAAATGTTTTTGTTTATTAGGTTTAAAGGTGCCATTGTTTCATATTCAATTGTAAGAGGAGGTTGAAACCCTCTCACCTTCTCCTCTAGATCTGTCTCTTTATAAGTATAACAGGAAATTTAATATGTGTCTGTTTGATTTTGTTTGTGAGTTAGATTTATCATTCGATGAACTTGTAAATTTTGTAGTAAAAATTGACTGTGGTTTTATTGTTTTTAAGGATCAGTAAAATACATCTACAATTTTCCTGAAATGTGTATTATTTAAGTACCACGACCTAGGTATCGCTTTATATTATTCGTAACTTTGCCCTTAATTATATATATATATATAAACCTTAGCACAAAATTATAATCCTTGGGCCATTTCCGTTCCCCTCACCTTTAATTAATCATTTCAAATGGCTTTTTCCCTAACTCCGTTACTGAAATGACCAGTAGAGCGTTAGATCTTAATGGTTTATAATTTTTTTGATTAATAATTACTCTCTCCTGAAATATCCACCTTGTCCTGCAAATATTCATTTGACTTTAAAATTTTGTCTAACTGAGGTTGAAACTTTCATCTTCAGAGCACTTTGCAGTGCTCTAATAAATTATTCTCTGCCAATTATTTCAACTAATTGAATTACTTACAAATTTAAACTTAAGTTAATAGCAATCTTAATTTAAATCTGCGTTGTTTAATATTCAATTTTCATAGTATGATTTATTAGTGATAAATAATACAGAGTAAAGCAAATATTTATGGAAACCATCTTGTTTTTAATTAGTATCTTCTGACGAAGTTTGTTTTAACACTTTTAAGGTTAAAGGTGGCGCGAAAGCTGACTGCAAGGAGGGTTTGTTTATTATGATTTATTATAATCTATACGCTATTTCTGGTAAAATTCGTTTAACGGTGGGTAATTGTTGATGTAAATCTTACATGTAGCTTATCACTTTTTGCGATCATGTTTAATTCAAAAGTGAATACTTTGTTAATAAATCGCAGCACATTGGTACATTACTGCCAGTTTACTGTACAAATTGCAATGAATTGTTTTCTTTATAATTATTTATATTAAAATTTTATAATATATGTTCGTATATTTTAGACTTTGACATAAGTTAAAATTATATTCATCATTTGCTGATTGATAACGTAGATAATTTATGGCATCACGATGGATAAACTATTAAACTGTAAAAAGTGAGTGAACTTCAAAAGTTTGGTTGGCCCTTAGGTTTTAAATAAACTAGAAGTAGTACAATGTGTACTACGTTAGATTTTGTTACTCACGTACTCAAATTAGTGTAACTAATAGTAATATTCCAAGTCAAATTGAGTTAATAGTAACATTCAGCTGTTATGTTTCACTGAATTACTTCTTCATCTCCAAAAATAAAACTAAGTTGTATCACACCTTGAATTTTCATGAAGAATTATTATGTCACTGTAGGCAATCACAGTGGTGAACTTCCATTTACGTTATGATTTTTTCTCCTTGTGGGTAACTGAACACTATAGAAGTTTGTGGTATGAACTCTTACAGTTTTTGAAAGTTATATGCATAATTAACCAAAAACTGGTAATTACATGTGAGATACTTAAGTTGGTCACACAGTGTGAAACTGCTAATGATTTTATCAGAAAGTATAAGTAATGTAATGTGATACCTTGAATTTCATAAGGAATGTTTAATTCTTCATTTAAAGGTTTAGTAAGTACTAAAATATATATTGTTGGTATACATATAATTTGCTGATACTGAGAGCTGGCATGCTGTGCTCTGTGAAGTTGTTGAATGATATATTTCAAGCATTTCTTTAAACATAGATGAGTATGATTTAATTGTTAGATTGATGCATCCTCTGCAATTTTAGTGTGTTCGTTTAGTCTTAGCAGTTTTCTCACAGCTATAGTAAATCACAATGATAAATACTTACTGTTCACAGGCATTGCATGTATTAAAATTAGCTCTGTACAATTTATTTTTATCTACTTAGGTCATGTTTAACAGAAAGGCAGTTTATATTATTTCAATGAATAATGATTTTAGGTAAGAAATATATGTAGCCTCCAATGTGTTGCAGAATCAAATCACCTATCTTCATTCTTAAGTAAAAGCAAGTACAGATGCTTATGACACTTACTATGAACTGGATTTTTTTAAAACCAATTGCATTAACAGTATGTTTTCAGTGTCATTCCCAATAGTTCGATATCCTTTCTTTGGTAATGTCTTTTTACAAAGACATTTTGTAAATACTGGACAGATTTTAATGCTGGTGTAATATATTTAGAGAAATACCTTAAAGTCAGCTCTTATCACTTAAATAGTTATTAAACCTTTTCATAAATTTGCCAGCTTTAATAAATTAGAAAGTAAACAATTTCAAAGGTCAGTCATGCTGTTGAAAAGTAAAGCTGTTTGAGTTGAAAATGACATTTCCCTGCCAAAAGTTATATGTTTGTCGTATACCATTTCACCATTAAATATCAAAATAAGATAAACATTATTAGTGCCCTTAATAATCTTAAGTACTTTAATCAAATCCTCTTTTTTTTTTTACTCTTCTTTCTTCATGAGAAAACAATTTCAGAGATATTGAACTGACCTCTTATGATAATCTTTCCCTGCAAAGTATCATCCCAATAACTCTTATTTGAACTTCTTCCAATAATTCAGTGTTCTTTCTAAGGTAAGAAGCCCTAAACAGAATACATTATTCCAAATGTTGGCTAACCAATGGTGTGTACAATGACATTAAAGGTAAACAAAATGCTGGGAAGTGGGTAGGATTTTTGTGAGATGATAAAGAAGGGCTTGTATCTGATGGTTATGAGATGCTTGAGTTATTAAATTCTGCTATCTTTTCAGCTTTTTCCAATGAAAATTAAAGCAGTTTTTTCATCTTGAAGTGTTGATTGATGGAAACAAGATGATCATGTTAATTCTGAGTATGTTAAAAAAATGGAGACTTTAAAGAATGATAAATCTCCTGGGGCAGATGCTGTTTTTCCAAGGATTTTGAAGAAGGTTTAAGATTAGATATATGAACTTCTTGTTACTATTTTCTTTGTTCTTAAATAGTGAGCATATGTGAGAGGATTGGAAGTTAACTAATGCTACTATTCTTTCAAAGAGGAGCGAATTATCCAAGTAATTATAGGCCTATTTGTCTAACATCAGTTGTGGGAAAAGATTTGGAAAGTCTGATAAATGACGCTGTGGAAAGTCATTTCAAGTATAGTATTTTATTTGATAGCCTATGTGGTTTAATAAAGTAAAAGTCTTGCCTTACAAATTTTTTGACATTCTTTGAAAAGGTAACTGCCTATGTGGATAAGGATAATGGTGCAGATTTTGTGTATCTGGATTTTCAGAAAACATTTGATTGGGTGCTAAAAATGGAATAAAGTGGAGGACTGTTGCAAATTGAGTTCAAACTGGATTAATATTACCTAAGACCTGAGTCTTTTTTTTTTTATTTACATCAATGACATAGATTAAGGAATAGTTAAGAAATTAATTAATTTTGCAGATGATTTAAGGTCTAGCATGTTATTAGCTGTGAATATTATGCTGATTTACAAAAAGGTTTAGATAATTTAGTTAGTTGGTGAAATAAAAGGAAAATAAGTTTTAATTATAATAAATGCAAGATAATGCATGTGGGTTATCAAAATTTGAATTTTAAGTATAATTTGGATGAGAATAACCTTAACAGTATTATGACAGAAAGGGATCTTAGTGCACTGGCTGATTGGTCTCTTAAGCCATTCAAGCAGTGTGCTGTTCCTAGTGGTAGGCAATTAGGATTTTAAGTTGTAACTGCAGAAATGTTGAATATAATCTAAAGAGGTTATAATTTAATTGTATAGGTCACTGGTTAAACTGCCTTTGAAGTACTGCATTCAGTCTTGAACTCCTAACCTTAGGAAGGGCATTCATGTGTTGAAAGAGTTCAAATGAGTTCACTTAGAATGATGCCTGGAAGGGAGGGTTTGTCATAGGAGGAAAGATTAAGATCTCTGAAATTGTTTCCTCTTGTAAAATGAAGAATGAGAGGGGATCTGACTGAAGTGTCCAAGATTGTTAAGAGAATTGATGGTAGTCATGCATTGTCTTTTTTTCATACTTAATAGCAAAAATGATAGGACTAGGGAACACAAATGTTAATTTTGGCAGGGTAGTAATCATCTTCAGCTAAGACAGCATGCAAACATGCTATGTGTAAATTTGTGTACTGGACTCCCAACACAACTTCACACCTTTATGCCACTTATGTACAAAAGAAATTTAGTAACATGCTTAGTAAACAGAGCTTATAACCTATGTTCCATGGACCTTAATTTACATTCAGAAATTTCTCTGTTATGAGATACTTTAAAATGTAATAGTTAATTATAACAAGTATTACAAAAAAATTGCAAATACCTCATTAATTAAGAAACTTGAAAATACCCAAACTACCAGCTATACTCAAACTTGGTATATACTCCTTGCCTTTCATACATTGGTAAAAAAAAAAATCAAAAGTTAAACATCTAATCCATTGTTACTATCCCCAAGTTTACTCCAGATTAGTTTTTAAACCACATCAAACATACAGTACTTTTCCATACTAAAGACCTTCTTTCAATATCTCTTTGTGACTTGTATAGTTTTTGACGAGTGGTTACTGTAAGGTCTCTACATTAGTAAAACAAAGCACGGTCTAAAGTTGGAACCAATGAACATGTGGGAATTTCCATGAAAACACAAAAAAGTTGAATAATCTTTGTGTTTCTTCTATATACCAACATAGCAAAGAAACAGGATACATGCTTAGCTTATCAAATTTCAATATCCTTTGCAAATCCAACACTCATCTGGAATTACTGATTAAAGAAATGCTCAACATCAAACAAATGTCAACAACACTTAACAACAGCAACCAGTCTTTTAAATACCCTATTTTTTAACATGTACTGTATTTTTGTGTGTTACTCCTTCACTTTTCGTGTGTTTTAGTTTTGATTAAATTATCATTATTGCAACAATGTATTTTATTTGTTTACCTTTTCATTAATACTGAGGATATCATGTGCAGCAGGGTTTCTCCATGAGATTTCCACAGAACCTACAGGTTTCTCAACAGACATCCAGGGGTTTCAAAAAATAATGTTATTTCACAGAATGCACGAACTCTTGTTTTTTCTAATGTGTAAAAACATACTAGTCACATTATTACAATCTCACTACATCATGTTTTTTTTATTAGTGTAGTGGGTTTCATAATGAAACATTAAAACAACAAGTCACTGGACTGTTTCAAATTAGTGAGTGAGACTGGGTACAAACAACTTCTAGTATTATGATAATGTTTTTTGTAGTATTTCTGTAAAGGTTTTCCTGATACAAAGTTGATTCCAGAAGAGTTCTCTGAATTCAAAGGTATTGAGAAATACTGACGTATATTACACATTAACTAAATTTTTGGTTTTGAATTTAATGTAGTTTTTTTTACTTTCACCTGACAGTTGAAAGTATTATTTTTACTCCTCTCTGTTTGTTTGGGTGGATAGCTAGCTCAAAAATTCATCAAGTTTTAATTAAATTTGGTAGAAAGGTTGAGTGTTCCACAAAAATCAGTTGATTGACTTTTGGGGAATGTAGATCAAATGTCAAAGTCACTCGAAAAAGTCAACTATTGTTGTTATATGAGTTTTTTAACATCTATGTGTACCTTTTTTTTGGAGGTGAAGAACTTTATATGTATGTATATTGTAGGTTGTTTTTTGCAAAAGTGAAAAATATTATGGGGTTGGTTTGTTGTCTGTGAGTGCTTTTCTAGTCTGTGTTCCATTTAACTGAACAGTGCTACATTTGTGAGATTACCAGTTTTTCTTTGTCTGAAGCAACATTTGGGGTGAAAATATGCCTGTGTTATTGTGAATTATTTATTAGATATATATAAATGTAGATTAGCTATAGTGATTAATCATATGATATTTGATGCCTATAGTTGGTTGTAATACATGTAAAGCATACTTTTTGAGTCTTAAAAAATAATTAAGCAATGTAGGCTTAATTTTCAGAAAAAAACGTACATTTGAGGAACATCATAAAAAAGGAATAACACTAGTAACTTTGGTTTTAATTTAAGTTAATAAACACTTGTCTTATGTTTTTCATATAAAGCAAAAAAAGTCACTTTCGATAGCAATTTTAGCTTTAATTGTTATTTCTGATACATTGAACTTTTTAAAGTTTTTTTTATCATTTTTTAGGTTCATCATATGAGCTGCTAATTTTGTAGCACTATAATTTTGGTCAGAAGAAGAAACGGTTAAAAAAAATGGCACAACCATGAGTGATTTATTCCCACAAAGCCTTCACCTAGCCAGTCATGTAAGGGAAGCTGTAAGTTAAGCTGTACTATTTTGCTTTTTATGATAGCCTTAAAATAAATTTCATAGGTATGTACATTATCTCAAAACTTAAATGTCCTTACTCAGAAACAGAAAGTTTAGAGAAAACATTATTCACTCTTTTTCATTTTTAAACTTCTTAGCACCTTGTAATTTTTATGTTCATAATATTATGGCCAGGATAACAATTGACTTTGAATCAGCTGCCACACTGAATCTAAGAACTAAAGTAATATTAATTAGCTTTCTATTATAAATAAAACATGAAGTGATCCCATTGTTATTCCTAAAAAATGAAATATTTTGAAATGTTCCCACAAAATTATTTTTCATGCCATTGCAAAGAGAAATTCTCCAATTTAAAAATGTCATTGCTACAAGTTATAAATGCTTTATAGTGATGATAAAATATAACATTTTAAAACTGCTTCCAGTACTTAATAGGGAAGCTTAATCAGTTGATTATCAAATAATATTATTCACTATCTTTCTTTTAAGGATGACCAACGATCAGCTTTGCGAAGAAGAAACATTCTTGTCCTTATACATCACTACTTAAAAGAAAATGGGTGTGTATGTGTTCGTAAAATTATTCAATCTTGTTCGTAAAACATGCTTGTAGTTCATAAAAAAATTGTTTTTTTTAGAGTTTCTTCAAAAAAAGAAATGCAAAAGGCAAAATTTGAGACAAATAGTTAATAAGTTTATTCCGGGTAGTTCTGTATGACATGTGTGAAACTTTGCACATTCACTGCTGAACATCCAAAGTCTGCAAAGGCGAAGTCCAGCTCACTAGTTGAAGTTTAACGTCACTCAAGCGTCAATAATGAGTATGCCCCCCGTGAGCATCAATAACTGCTTGGCATCTCCTGCCCATGGAAGCGATGAGATGACGAATCACATCCTGTGGAATGGCTGTCCACTCAGCCTGCAAAGCTGCTGCAAGCTGAGGTAGAGTCTGCGGTTGAGGTTGTTGCCATCGCAGACGTCAGTCCAACTTGTCCCAAAGATGTTCGATGGGGTTTAAATCTGGTGATCTGGAGGGCCAGGGAAGAGCGTTGATGTTATGGTGTCTCAAGAAGACAGTGGTGAGTCTGGCTGTGTGAGGGCGGGCGTTGTCATGTTGAAAAGCGCGTTGACATTCACCATGATGGGTTGCACATGGGGCCTAAGAATCTCGTCGACATATCGTTGAGCTGTAAGATTCCCTCGAATGTGCAAAAGGTCTGTTCTGGCATTGTAGGCGATGGCAGCCCACGTCACGACGCTGCCACCACCAAATCGGTCAATTTCCTGCACACAGTTTGCTGCAAAACGTTCACCTCGGCGACAGTACACATGGGTCCTTCCATCCTGCCTACAAAGCATGAAACGTGATTCATTGCTGAACCAAGCATGCCTCCATCGTCGATGAGGCCATACCCGATGTGCCTGAGTCCACTGCAGCCGTGCTTGACGATGTTGCTGGGTGAGGATGCGCCTCTGACTGGGCGTCAAGGTCGGATTCCTGCTTCGTAAGCGGTTGCGTGCGGTCTGATCAGAAATCCTATGCAGCCCTGGTATGGTTGGCGCGGTAGGCGTCGCGCAGTGGTGGTCCTATCCGAAGGTGGCGTAACGGGCGTAGCGATCATGTGTGGGTGTGGTCACACGAGGTCTGCCAGATCGTGGACGGTCACGAGTTGATCCATGTTGTTGGTGACGATTCCATAGCCTTGTGATGGTGCTTGGGTGGACATTCACAGCTCTGCAACATCTGATCGAGATTTGCCTGCTTCCAAGCGACCAATGGCATTGTTGCGTTGTGCTTCAGTCAGTCTTAGCGTAACTGTATTGCGTGTCGGTGGATTAACACTGAGCTATGGAAACCGAGAACCCGTCACTTTTATTGGGATTTTGCACATGTTGCACTTACAGAATATGCAGATCTCTCAAACAAATTTATTGGACACGAATGCGTTTTGGCGAAAAATCTGATGTTTTCCTCTGTTTTCAAGGTGCACAACTTTTATTGTCATTTTGGTCTGACAGTCAGTGCCTTAATACATGTAACATCACATACTCTGAACTTGTAACGTTATTACATATATTTCTCTTTGAAATAAAAAAATATCCCTCTTGCATTTCTTTTTTTGAAGAGTATATATTTGGAATATGCACAGATGAAGGAATGGTCAGTTGGTTATTTAAATTATTTAAGTATATTAAAGGGTTGGATTTTATTGGCTTTGAGGAGGATGCTGACACTTTACAAAGGGAATTGGATTATTTGGTGAGTTGGGCAAATAAATGACAGATGGCTTTTGATTATTTTATATGGAAGGTAATACTGATGATATGTCACAATGTGAATTATTAGTATAATCTTGATATGAATAACTTTTACAGTATTATACAATAAAAGATCTTGGTGTTCTGATTCATCAGTTTCTTAAGCCATCCAAGCTGACTATTTATGGCAGAAGGATAAGTAATATTTTAGGTTGCATCTACAGAAATATTGAAAACAACTTGAAATTGTATATAATGTCATTGTACAAGTCACTGGTTGGGCAAAATTTGGAGTACTGTGTTTAGTCTTTGGCTTTTTATCTTAGAAGGGACATTGAATTGTTGGAAAGAGTTCAGTGGATATCCACAAGAGTTATACTTGTATTGGAAAAGTTATCACCCAAGTATATGATAAGATTTATAAATTAATTTTCTCTTGAAAAAAAAAAAAAAGAGTAAGGAAGAGGATTGGATCGAGACGTTTGATATTGTTCAGGGAATTGATATACAACATCTTTTTCATATATAATGGTTAGAATAGTAAAAGTAGAACACATAAGTATACATTTTTCAGGGTAGGATTATTCTTCAACTAAGCCAGCTTTATTTTTCTAACAGAGTGGCTGAACTTTGGAATGGGTTGTTTTTGAATGCTGTAGATGCAGTTAATTTAAGGGAGTTTAGAGAATCTTGATAAATATTTGAATGATAAGGTCTGGCTTTGAGTTTTTAGGGTTTAGTGTAATTAGTGGGTAGGGTGGACCAGAAGGCCCTTTGTTTCCTTTTAATGAAACTGATACAAAATCATTAGAATTGATATCTATAAGTAAGAATTTTACACCAGCTTCCATCCATACATACATTCATATATAATGTTTGTTTTTTGTTTTCTTATTTGATAGTGAAACTTCATTTTCAGACCATAATATTTGCTTCTCCACAGAACAATTAGTTTGTGTCTTGGGACTTTTACTAAAAAAGATTTTATGCATGTTCCAAGCTGGTGAAAGATCTATCATCTATGCTCATAATAATGTTAAAGTTTCTAATATACATTAATTTATCTTAAATTCATTTATTTAAAAGCAATAAATACAAAAATAAAATCAGTTAATTCCATTTCTTGGATCTTTTTAAATATGAATTCTCATGTTCAAGGTTTGAAGACTTCCATGGTTCAGATACTCCTCAACATAAAGTGTCTTCTACTTAAATCATCAGTGATCTATTGCCACCATACATCATGTGGTTTATTTTACCTTACTTTCTTCAACACCTACCCAGGACTTAGCCTTCTATTTTTCAGTTTTTGCTGAGCCTGCCATATCTTAGAATGATTTTGACCAGCTGTTCCCATTGCCTGTGTTTCTTTCTAGTCTTTTTCCTTTCTTAAGTCTCAGATTTGTGACATTTAATGTTAACTTAATTTCTTTACTTTGGAATTTGCCAGAACTGTCTGAACTTAGACTTCCTCAGTTTTATCTCATGGAATTTCATTTGGTACCTTTCTATCAAGAATAGATTTTTTGAAGAATTCCTTAGACTCATGATTTATAGAAGAGGCAGTTCCTCAGTAGTTGTCTCTTCTCAGTCGGGTTTCCTGCTTATCTAGATCTAAAAGGACCCAGAAGGTTTTCTCTTCTTTGTTAGCATAGTCATTAACCCACCATCTTGCTTCTCCTGTGGCCCTTTTTTGGTATGCCCTCAAAAGGCAGTCTATTGAGTGGCTCTGAAATTATTTGTTTCTAGAGCTACTGTTTGGATTGGTCCTATGGAAGATATTTTTTCTGTCTTTCAGCACATATACTATCTATGTTTATGTGTCATCAACTGGGTGTGTGAGCTTTTCCATGGAACAAGCTCAGTTGGGTTGGCTGATTAAGCTCTTAAGGTCATTTGATCCACAGTCAGTATATGATTCATTTGGGAGTTTTTCTTAACATTTTTGCTAGATTGGCTCTGCTTTCTCTTTTATATGGGCAAAACACATCTTCTGGTTTTATAACTCTTATATCTCCTCCTCTATGCTGGAGGTTCTATTTATTTTGGGATATTCAACCCTTTACAGTCCCTTAATCCTCAAAAACACATCTTATTTTTGTCTCATTTAGTGGAATCTGGCATATAGAATATGTTAGAAATACACTACCTTATGTAATTTCTCTCCCACCATATCTTCACCTTTCATTGGTTTGGTGGCTTGATCAGTATTGCACAGTCTTGGTCATCTCTCTTTCGTCACCTTATTTGGACTTACATCAGTTCATTGATGCCTTTGCATGGAGTGAGATACAGTTATGAACACCTCCAGTATTTTTGGTGTTTGGCCCCCAGAAGAAGAGTATCTTCTCACCAACTTTCTCAAGATGTTTACAGTTTGACAGACTTGCAACTATGATCCATCATGTATTTGTGGAACCCTTATTGTGATTCATTTAGACAACTCTACTGTAATTTCTTTCATCAGTTATCAGGGATGCTTCTAGCTCTTTGATCCCATGTTTTTTATCTCTAGAGCTTCTCTTTTGGACCCATGGCAGCATTCAATTATTTGCCTATCAGGTGCTTTAACTTTGTGATGAGTTAGCTGTATCATCCAAATCAGGTCTTTGTAGCAGAATACTTCTTACATCCTTTGGTATTTCTGTAGATTTGTTATGCTTTTGGATTATGTTTTTTTATACTTTTGAAACTGCTCTAAATACTAAGCTTTCATTCTTTTGGTCAACTGCCCCAGACTCTGCTTCCCTTACTATGTGTATTCAAAGTCAAGGCTGGCTCATCTTCATTTTTGTATGCTTCTCTGATCTTTTGACTTCTTTTCAGGATGTTGTCTCTGATGTGCAGCATCCCTAAATTGGGTCCCCCAATGAGTCAGCTGTAAGTTTAAGGACTTAAAGCACTAAAATCCAGTGTTAAATTATCCATGGAAGACACAGCAGATAGTCAAATGCACTTTTTTCATCAGTTCAGTGATGATTTCTGATTCTTTTTATCATTATGGGATTCTAGCTCATTTTCTTTGGAGATGTAGGTAGTGCATTTCTGTAATTAGACATTTTTTTTACATGTAAATGTGTTTCAAATAGATATTTACCTTTCCATGAAACCAACCACCTTACCTCTCTACTTCTATTTGCCATATGAAGAATGTGCTTTTGGGTTACACAAAGTGCACAAGGGAAATACTGAGAATGGAGATTGTATTGCCCTCCAGTTGGTGGAGTGGTATAGTCTAATGTTGATTGGAACATGGACTAGCACAGCACGTACTGCTGTGTGGAGGGCTTGTTAAATGTGAAAAACATTTTGGCAGTAGTCCTGAGACATTTACTGCATGATCTTGGAGAGGTATCTTTCTGAAATATACTTCAAGGTAGGGAAAAGTATTTATTTCTTAAGGATCTTTTAATTAAACTATATAAAAAAGAAGTTAACTCTGTCATTGTTGAAAATAGTATTATATGTTTATAAATGAGTGCAGAGGTTAGTAGATATTTATGCTGCTTAAATTTAAAATGCATATCATAATTAACAATATACTTCAATTTTAGAAAGAAGTACTTTACAGAGTGAAAAAGCAATGCATTTTGCTATTGTCAGATTAAAGCAGTGACAAAGTTCTGAACCCATGACCTTACTTATTGTTGACAACTTGTAATGATTGGCAAAGTTGCTTCTATATGCAACTTCATTGACTTATTAAACTTGAAATTTAACCAGAATTCTCATTATTCATTTATATGTTTGTATTTTTGTATAATGGTTTTTGTCAGTGTGTTTCCAGGTTTCTTTATAGCTGTATCAAAATAAAGCTAACTGTGCTATTTTATCATGAACTACCACAAATTAGTCTTTACCTAGTTATACTGTGTGATGTCACAGATGACAAGAGCAATCACTTTAAAAACTTGCTGATAATATTTAGCCATTTAATTTATGCTTTACAGGAAGATGAAGAGGGAAATATTTGTGAAATTTACATGATCAGAAAAACCAAGCATTTGTATCTCAGAGCTGCTGGTATGGGCATAAACACTTTTGCAAATGCTTTATCAGTAAAAGTGTTAATACCCATGCCACCTGTCCTGAGATACACTTTTACTTTAAGCGGATTTCTCGTCATCATGAAACCTAGCATTTGTACTACAATGTATTGTACTTGCCTTTTAAAGCTTGAAGAGGGATTGAATTTGTAACAAAGAAAATACCAAAATGCTACAACATACTTTCACCCAACGCAATCTTGACGTTGATTTGCCTGCTAAGCATTGCTACAATTTTTCAACAATATTCCAGTCTTTTATGCCCCTTCATTTTAGCACTATTGCAGCAACATATGATTATCATGTCTACCTTTAATATATCATACTGCTTCACCTATAATAGGAAAGGTAACTCCCTCTACCATTGCAACACAATTTTCACTTTCTTGATTGACATGCTAGAGTATAGACATATTTTAACTTGTTTTCCATGTGATCACAAGATTTTGATTGTGCTTGATCACAGCCTTATATCAGTTTCAACTTCAAGTTTTGACTTCTTATAATTTGATTTCCAATGTTTCAACTCATTTGTTCTAGAAATATTTATTTTTCAAAATTGAATTATGTTCTTAGGAATTCAAGATTTAATATGGTAAATGTTGAAATTCCCCCTACAAGAAGAATGCTAGTCCTCAGGTCACAGGGTTGATGGTGTCTGCTGGTGAAGTACAGATTTTAGTTTGTGGGGAGTTCAAGTCTTATGTTCGACTTGCAATTTTTCTTTTCACATTATTAATTTTGTGAAGAGGGGTATAACTACTGTGAGAAAATTTTCCCTCTATAACACCTTCCACCTGTAATCAGACCTCCAAATAATCTGCTGGGTTTGGTATTGTTATTTTTCCAGAAGATTTGTGATAAGTTTTTCAATCTGCATTTGTCACTCCCCATATGTTTACTTGTGTTCAGTGACTTTATTTTAGCTTGTGTGGAGACCTAATTTCCACACACAGTAACTTAGATAATTCACGTTTTCTCTGCCCAGTGTTGGGTAAGTTAGATTTTTATACTTCTTTTACTCTCTAGGTTTATTTAGTTTAATCTTGCATTTGGAGTTTGATTATTCTTTTTTTCTTTACTTTAGTAACTTCTAGTTGGAGATTATAGTTAAACTGTCATTGGTAACTGGATACCTTTTTCTTCTCATGTTCTGTAGGGTCAGTTTTATTTTGGTGCCCATTGCTTTATCTGTTATTTTGGTGGACGTGTATCTTTGATATTTAAAGAGTATCTTCATCATTCATATAGTGGTTTGTACTTTGGATGTTACTAATGATTTTCTGTTTTGGATCAAATTTCTTAGTTTTGCAAATTTGTTATTGTTATGTATTTTGTAGACTTCATGTGTGTCTACATTTTGTTAGTTTGTTAGTAATGAGTACATTTTCTTGGTATACTTAGTTTATTTGTCTTCAGGCAAAGACCTAAAGACAAAACTCATAGAACTCTCAGAACTTTCATAAAATGAGGCCACTCTATCCATTTCCAAGATCTCCTTTCCTTCTTTTCTGGATTATACCTTCTCCATTCATCTTTCCAAGTCTGATTGAGATCTATTATGCAAACGAGCTGTTGAATGGATGGTGCCTGCTCAACCAGGATTTTACTCCCATCTATTTGTTGTCACGTAAATGTCACGTAATGTTAGGCCTTAAAAACTGTAGATTAAATATACTGTTGTTTAAAATTTGAGAATGAAATGCTTTGCAAGTTATTTTAACTTTGAAAATCAGTATGTAAGAAACTGTTAGAATTAGAAATTTTTCTCTTTGCCCCATTATCAGAGCACTCCTATAATTCCAGTTTTAACTTAAGAGTTGCAAACATTCCAATGGAATGTGTAAAATGTAGGCAACATTTAAAGATTTTATTATTTTTATTGGATGATTCCTTGTAAAAATGTTTAATGAAATGTGAAGTTATAAATAAAACAATGATTTTTCTTCAGTTATATTCATGTCAATCAACACAGCAAGGAAGTGCAACTGTGGAAGGTAAAATTATAAAGCTAATTAATGCTACACATGAAATCTTTTGTTCACTCAGATTGTTGTCTTAAATGCCATAAAAAACTCTAGCATTTAAAAGTATTCTGAATGTATATCTCATTTGTTTCAGTAAAGAAAACTTCATTTACAATAATATTTTAATAGTTACTTTTTATAAGCATTAACTTTCTTAATTATATATTGTGAAAGCTTCAGGTCATACATGTGTAGTCTATTCATTGTTAATACTTCAATGAATGTGAGTTATTTGAGCATTAAAAAAATTTTTATTCTTTATAGATGTTGTTTTAGTGTATCATTATATATGATAGATACTCAGTATACTGATATTATGTTTTCCAGTAGTGAAACAATTTACTGTTTTATTAAACTTCTGACTTGTTCATATATAATAGATACAAAAAGTGTGATTTATATTATGTAATATTTTCTAATGTAGATTTTTCACATGGCAAATTCTTGTAAGTTATCTGATGAAAATAACTGAATGCCAGTTGATATAATGTCAATAAGTTAACTTCACTCTTTAACATTTCTACAAATTTAACCATTCTGTAACTTGCTGAAGGTCTGTGTTACAAATGACTAACATTAAACTATTTAACTTATCTGTTTCAAGTAACATCAGTGGCTGATGTACTGACTGATACACCCTTTCTTGAAAAGAAGCTGCAATCTTCTTGAACTAATTCAATATATAAGTAGCCTTATGAAATTTCTCTAAACTTTGTATTTATAATTTCCATCCAAATATACCAGAAAAACTTGATATCACATCCTTTGATGTTTCTGTGAGTTTGATGTCCTCTAGTTTACAAAGAGTGACAGCATTACAAATATTGCTTAAAACAGTATATTTATATAGAAAATTAATACTCAAACAGTTGGGTAAAATAGTAAATTCGAACCTAAATGAGTGATATTCTAATGAAAAAAATCAAGCTCATGCAAAAATAAGATTATTAACACTGCATAAATTAAAAGGACCTGCACCCATGGTACAGGCTATAATATGAGATATATAATCTTGGGTTTGGAGATGACTGCAGAAATAGGATCCATGTTACAATGGGGATACACTGTCTATTAGTCTTAACCTCCATTCACCAGTCTCTCACAAAAATAGTCATCAACAGAAATAGAAATTAGGAAAGGGAGGTCTGGGTGCTCAAGGCCACAAACAAAAACCTTTTCTTTGTTTCTGCCAATACAGTTGTGTTGATTTATTCATTTCACATCAAGAATTTTATATTATAATTTGGGAGATTATATGTTCTACTTGCACATTTACACAGGCTTCAGGTTGTGGTACCCTGTGGGAAGATTTGCAGATTTACCTCATTGGGAGATCATTCAAGGAGTTGATATTCAGTGAGCCTCACTTTGAGTTTTGGGGCCTATACCTTTTGACATACAGTGTATCAACTTTGGAAAGATAAAACATTGTATTGTAATGATTTTTGAATAGTTTTGATATTATCTATAGTTATTTGAGCTTTCTAATATAAGTTTTATTAGTTTATTTGATACTCATAGTCCATCTCAGGTTAGAAATTAGGCTAAATTATGACTTTTCTCATATACTAATACTAGGGGTCTTTGTTATTTTAGGATTAACTGTAATTCATCTGACTGGGATATCAATTATATATGTAAAAAGTGGGTTTTCTCGTCATCACTGGGATATCAATTATTTATTTAACTATGATCTAATGAAAAAATCAAGTCCATGCAAAAATAAGATTATTAACACTGCATAAATTAAAAGGATCTGCACCCAGGGTACAGGCTATAATATGAGATATATAATCTTGGGTTTGGAGATGACTGCAGAAGTAGGATCCATACTTCAAGCCTTATACATAGGTTATTTTTTATACTTATTTCATTTCTTTATTATACTTATTATCAGGTTAAGTATTTTTATTTTAGAGCTTAGTGATATCTTTGTCCTGCACTTTGATTAGGCCTAACACGTGTTTATTAGTTTCAGTTTATTTGTAGTTCTGTTTGAGGATTGTTTCTAATTATGTTAAATATCTTGCTAATTTAGGCTTAACAAATGTCTGCTAATTTCATGCCATTCATTTTGTTTAATTTCAACTGTATACATCTTATCCATAATTTTGTTTGTATTGGCATCTATGATTTTCCTCCACTTGGATTGCATTCCAGACCTCCACCACAGAATCTGATTGGTCTATCTCAGTTTTGTTTTGTTTTAGACATGTTTTACAGTATACTTCCTTTTCCTGACGTTGTTTTTTTATGATTTTTTTTAGAAAGGATACTTTCAAGCCTTACCATATACTACAGGCTTTAATTCTTTTTGCCTTAGATTATCTTCATGCTGCTTTTCTTCATAGTTTTATGTCCTTTGGATATTTGTTATGCCTTTCCATTTTCTCCTTGTGTAGTTTTTCAGTTTTGCTTTATCCTATGTACTCTTCAACAGGTAATGTTTATTTTCCACTTTCTTAGATGTCTCTCCAGTATTTAATGATTTGTGTGGGATACCTCCTTCTCTTTTCCTCCATGTTGGGGAGGAGGTTTGCCATCTCCTATTCTGTCTCTCTACACACGAATTTTTTCCTTTTGGAAACTTCTTGGATGGGACAGTGCTGTTTGCTTCCCATCCACTGCTAATATGGTCTTACACTAAGATTTTTTCTCCACCTGCCCATTTTCTTGGGGGCTTCTCCTGTACAATTAACATCTCCTGGGATACCTGCCATGCTATATTTATTTCTTTTTGTTTCATTCCAAGATATTTTCATTTTTATTCCTTTACACATCTAGTGATCTCCTGTTCTTTACTTGTCCTACCTACAGGTTTTCTCTATTTGTCTTGCATGTGTGATGCTGTTTGGGGTCCTGGACCAAATTGGGGTAGTCTCCACATACTCGTATACTCCTTCCAAATCAGCTAGGATTGTTGTATTTTTAAGTTTGGTGTGTTCTTCTTGTTACATTTTTTACATTCTTATCTGTTTGGGATAGATGTTTTTACACACCTTTCTATTGGGACCATCCAATTATTTTCCTTTTTTTTTCTTCCTTCTCTCTTCTTCTATACCAGTTGATAGATTTTTATATTCTATGCCAGGTTTATGGATTATCTCTATTCCTTATTGCTCATCTCCATTGGATGTTGATGTGGTTTTGATCTGTAGGAAGCTTCAGGACTGTGGTTTCCAGGCAAATAGTTTTATTCCTATCATATCCTGACACTTCATCCAGTCAAATGTGTTTTTCTTCACTCTTTCCATTTTATCTGTACTTGCTCCCCAGTGGCATGGTGGTATGTCTGCAGACTCATACTGCTAAAAACCAGGTTTCAATACCTGTGTAGGACAGAGTAAAGATGGCCCATTGTGTAGCTTTGTGCTTAGTTCCAAATAATCAATCAATCAATCAGTTTATCCAGATGCTTTATTTTGACTATTTGATGGGATGTTCTTTTTTGTTCCTCTTGTAGTAGAAAGTGGATCTCCCTCTTTGAACCCACTCATACCATGTGCATCTCCTGGAGGATTATGTTCCTGGTTTTTAACCTTGTTGTTCATTGCTTTTACAGTCTCATCACATTTTCTTCCTAGGAGTGACTTCTCAATTATTCGAATGTTGATGGCTCTACCTCCTGTGAGGTACTCATCCGTATGAAGTATTTGAATTTTTTATCAATACCCAAGTAACTCCCTCCTTTGAATTTGGGTCCCTAGTTCATCATCTCCTTGTCCTTGCCGTTGATACGTTCAAACAGGATTACATCCAGTTTTGCATGATAGTTCTTCCCTTTACATTAGTGTTTTTCCCAAAATGTAATTTCATTCAAGTCACTCCAGTTTGTATCTTCCCAATTGAATTTTTACTAGCACAAATCTGGGTTTCTCTGCTGTTTTAGATTGATTGTTTCCTTTGGACTGGATTATTTCTGTTTACCTCCATTTTGTAGTTTACGTGGTATGTACATTTTAATTTTCTATTTCTTACCATTTTCTACATTTCCTCTCAATTGGTTCTACACGACCTTGTTGATTCAGTACATGCTTTGTGTTGCTTCAGTTTTATCAAGGTTTTGTTCATTGAATCTAGCTTTCATGGTTTTAGTTCCTTAATTCACTGCTTTATCTGTGATTTTCATTCCTCCCTCAATCATTGGGTTTGGATTATGATTCAATTATTCTTTTATTCCTTGTATCCTTCTTTCCATCATTGATTCCTTGTATCTTCACTCAAATCATGCATCTTTCCTATTCCTTGCATATCCAAACTGTTGTCCATTGTAGGTACTTTATACAGGATTACTACTCATTGATTCATATTCCATTTGTAATTTTGGGTAGCTGTTTTTTTCTTGTTGAGGTACAGTCATACACCTGTTGCCATCCATCACTCTTGAGACTGTGACTGGCTAAGTTACCTTTTAGTATATACACCTCTTATTTTCAGGGGCATCTTTCTCTCTTTTTCTTTATATATCCCACTTTGTGGGTAGTGGTGCCTGTCCAAGTATACGTAAACTAGTAAAAGCCACACTGTAAGGTCATGATGACTTAACCATTATAATTTTGTGGTCATGCATCATATACTGCTGGGATGGGGTATTCCACAAGATTGCTTGTAGCTCTTTCCTTGTTATAGGTTGACTTTATAATTTTTGCTTTCTCTATTCCTTGACGACTATTATTCCCAGGATATTCCTGTACTTGGAGAAGTTCCTCTCATTATATACTTATGTGAGATTGTTTACATTACCCAAACATATTTTTTCAGTGGCAGATTTCAAGTTCCAAGATTGATTTACCTCCCTTGATGAAAGTTTAGTCATGGACCTTTTTTTTTTTCATAGGCATTGAACAGTTTTGTGGTTTCATCTGCAAACAATTCATGGAAGTTCTTGCCCTCTCCACAAAGTTAAACTATTTATGACAGGGTAGATGGGTCTGATAATATTCGATAGTTTTCTGTGCTATGAGGAATATAAGTGGCTATAAAACTGATCACATGAATTCAAACCTGTATATTTCAAATACTGTATATTGATGACACTTTCTTGCTGTTTTAACAATCAAGCCAGCCCATCATGGCCAGGTGGGTTAAGGCATGCGACTCGTAATCTAAGGGTTGCAGGTTCGCATCCCTGTCACACCAAACATGCTTGCCTTTTCAGCCATGGGGGCGTTATAATATGGCGGTCAATCTCACTATTCGTTGAGTAGCCCAAGAGTTGGCAGTGGGTGGAGATGACTAGCTGCCTTCCCTCTTGTCTTACACTGCTAAATTAGGGACAGCTAGCACAGATAGCCCTTGAGTAGTTTTGCGCAAAATTCAAAAACAAACAAACAAAACAATCAAGCCATATTTTCAAGTTCCTTTCTTACCTTAATTCCTAACACCCCAATATCAAATTTTCATTCAAACTCAAAGAGGATGATTTACCATCCCTAGATGTCAGGATTACCAAAGAAGGTAAACATTTTTCTACCCCTGTTTATCACAAAATAACTTTTACTGGCCTCTACACCAATTTTAATAGTTTTATCCCAAACTTATTCAAACATAATCTGGTTATATCATTTTTAAACAGAATTTTTAATCTTTGTTCTAATTATTTTATTTTACACAAAGCAATTACATTTCTACATAAATAATGCTAAATATTGTCCGTCTGACTGATTTTCTAATGAAAATTACACACAATTTCCTGAACAATAAATTCCAACCATCAGCCAATGTAAGCAATGTCACAAAATTTCCCCTCATTACTTTTCCTCTTTTTGTGGATTAGTAATTCCTACTTATTAAAAAAAAAACTCTCTTCATAAAAACTTCTACCCTCAAATTTAGCTAAGAATAATATACAGACCTGGCTTCTGTATTAAACACCTGTTTCAATACAAAGATACATAATCATTTATGTTTGTGACTCTTATGTAGATAGAGGTGTAGAGACTGCAAAGTCACGTACATTAGCAAAATGAAATGCTACTTAAAAACTAGTCTGTGAACACTTAGAAGTATCTAGTATCTAACAAAACTAACCATGGACTACATAAATCCAGACATTTATCCATTTGTTCAATATTTGAAGCCACAGGTAACTATATTTCATTTAAAGATACTCTTTCATCACTGTCAATTGTCAATTGAACCTTGTAAATGTTTTATGTTTTATCATCTGTTTTTCTCTTTATTATTAAACTTTCCAGCATGAATCCATTGCCAGTCAACACTGCATTTAATATTTTAGATACTGCTAGGTTAATCAGTACCTTTTAATTTTGGTTTTCATGTGAAATTTTACTGAACAGAATTAAAATTCTTATGCATTTTCCAAATTTGACTATAATGTCCTGTTCTCACAAATGCTTTGATGTTTTGTAACAGACAAGAATAACTATTAAAAGGAAAGAATCTAAGTTTATTAACAAAATTGATGTTTGATTTGAAATGTAAACTCACTACTTATCTTAAATAATTTATAACTGTTATCTCATAGATTTAATACTTTTGTTTCAAAGTATATGAAATGATCTTACATAATTTTTTGTATGCTTTCAAGTATCCTAAAGTGTTAGTATTGGTGTATTTTGGAACTTTTTGTTGTTACATGAGGTACTGCTGATTGGTATAATGTAAGACATTTGAAAATATTTTTTTCAATGAATGATCTTTAGGAAATTGACAGAATTATCTTGTACTTTGTGATGTCAAAACAAACTTGATAATTTATGAAATTGTTTTCAGTCTAGTGCAAGTGTGTAAAAGTATGGAGAAAGAGGTTTCACTGAAATTAGACCAGTATGCAGTTTGTGATAACGTTGATATTGAACTGATACTTCAAGAGTATGAAACATTCCAATTTATCAAGTTCAGAAAATATCCTCGTATAGTAAAAAAGATTGAGTCTGGTATGTGTATGTAAGAAATGAACTATTGTGCTATTATTTATCTATATATTTTTAAATCTACCTATTTAACTATTTACACCAAATGTAAATTAAATTTTCTCAGCTAATAACAAATGTAAATATATAAATTTTTCTAATTAAAGGATTTGATTTTCCAACTTGAATAAACATGTATAACAACTGAACTCACTGAAAAGTAATTCAGTCTATACAAAACTATGTCTGCTGCCATTATACATGCTTTGCTTTTCATGTAGTTTTACTACTTGACTGAAACTATAGTAAAAATATTTTTTCTTCTCAAATAAAGAATATTTAAAATATTTAAGTTTTTATTTTTTGTTATTATTATTATAACTATTCAAAGCAAAATTCCTATGCACTGTGTTAGTAAATTTGAATAATGGTTCAAAAGCACAAGTTATTTGAATTATTTTTGTTGCTGCTTTCTACATATTGATTTTCTCTTGCACTTTCTTAGTTCCATGTTCTTCTGTTTGAGTTCAATTTTTGTTAAATAGTTATATGTTTTCCTGCTTTTGATTTTATGTTACTGTTTCAAATAACATTACCTCTACACATAACAGTCATAACTCACCACTGCTGCCAAAATGTTTTTGCTAATGCACAAAGCTGTTGAAAGAGCTTACATCAGAATTTGCTACACCACTACTCCATCAATAGCACAACCTCCTTGTGCAGTGCTTTCTTTGAGCACTTTTCATGAGCCAAAACCTCATTTTTTTCCTCATCACAACCCAGTTTAAATATGTTATTTTCCATAATAATTTTTATCAACAACAAATCTTTGGTGCTGATATTAACTGTTGAATTCAAAATATTTTAAGTTAAAAAAACCTCTAATCAGAATTGTTATTCTGTTCAGTGCTGCTTTAGTATTTTCAGTTCTTTTTCCAGGCTGTAACGTGTTTCATTCTCTGTTTGAACTTTTGGCGACTATTTCTCGTATCATACTTCCCTAAAAACATATTTTCTTTTTATTCTATTTGGTGGAAGTTCTTGCTTTAATATTTTTCTTCAGACATCTTCAACAATCTTCATCACTGAAACAAGTTGGTTTTATTTCTTCATTCCCAGGATATGAGATGTTTTCTCCCTTGAATTTTATCTCTTCATTCTGTGCAGAAATTGTAATATTATAATGCTAGACAGTATTTTATTACATAACTAACACTACTCTGTTTAGAGACCCCTTGGTGTGGATTCCTGTATGTGGTAAGGAGACCTGCCCTAGAAGGTTTTGTTCTTTCAGTTTATCTCCTCTGTGATCTAAACATCCATCCATGTGTTTATCATACATTGGAATCCATGAAAGATAGGAAAAGATCCTGGTGGTTGAGCAGTCCAACCCTAACACACCACTTTGGCCTTGAATTCCTGTAGATGGGAGGCATGGGGTGGCTCCCAGGGTCAGTCAGCTAGTCCACTTGGGCTTGGGTTAATTAAGTATCAGTGTTGGATGTTCTCAACAGGTATTGTGGACATTGTGTATGATGCTGGTGTTTGGGTATAGTACTCATGAAAAAACCCTGGCATTGCTGCAATGTCTTTGTTTGGCATTGTAGTGCATCTCCTTATAGGGCTTCATGGTTGGTGAGGTCAGTAGACACCAACACATTCATTCTTTGTTATAGATCCCCCAAATAAAAATAAAATAGTGAAACAATAGACCATAAGTAAACGACCATGTCTTGAATATTCTGAACAACATTCTTCAACAACTGTACCTCATTCTCTGTCAGACATATCATTAGAGCAAATGTTTCTCTTTATTCAGAAGGGACTAAAGGGCTTGATGACTCTCCAAAATCACTCACAAAGCTATGTTTTAGGGACATCTTGGTGGAAACATCCACTCCAAAACATAGTGAACTCCTCTTGCATTCAAAGGTCATTGAGAACATGCCCATTGAGCTTACTCCCCATGCTACTTTGAATTTGTCATGAGGAGTTATTGTTGAAAGGTAATTTAAGAACATCTCCAAGTCAGAGATTCTTGCTGATAACTCCAACCAAGAAGTTTCTGCAGAAAGACATATCTCCACTTGCAAAGATGGAATTTTAATGCCAACCAGTGTCCTAATTTTAATGTTTACATCACCACGTTCACCTGCTACCATCAAGGCATGTTATTTGAATTGCAAAGTATAGCTCTGTATCTTGAACACTCTCAGATGTTCCAGTGTTAGCTGTCACTCACTCAAAAATATCTCGTCATGATTCCTTGACTTGTGCTCGTTGCAAATGGATCCTCATCATGTTAACTTACTTTCGTTCATGCCCTAAGTTGGTGGAGGAGAAAGAGGTACAGTGTCTTAAAATGGTTCACAACATTTCTTTTCCAAAGGCTCGAAAATTACTGTCCATCACTGCTGCTACAGTGAGAATGCAGATAGATCTCTCCATGCATCTGACAGAGTAATTTTCAAACCACGTGCAAAAGTTTTTTGCTTTCTGTGGTTAAGAAAGTTGATGAGTTAACACCCATCTCTGTGCTCACCATTCCTTCCAGTCGCTCCCAGGATCCATTTCCTTTGGTTCTGGGTTCAGATGTTTCCTCAGATCCATCTTCTTCTCTGGCCCTGAGATGCAGAACTATTATTCCTTTATGCTCTCAGTTACTGGAATCTTCTTTCAAGGACAGAGACCTACCCATTTGACCCAGGCCAGGATCCATGATGGTTGATAGACCTCTTTCTATTAGAGAGAATAAAGAGAAAAGATGTGGTTGAAAACAGAAGGGCTCTCCACCCAGTTCTCCTCTATCTAAATAAAAATGGCCACGTTGATACAGAGGAACTGTTGAGATTTCAGTTCTAATTTGGATGATATCAAGGTGCTGACTGATTCCTATCATCCTGTGTGTCTTTCCTTATAGAAAATGTTTCTGAAACCTGTAGATACAGCTATTCAACAGTTTTCTTTATACCAAATTTACAGGTTGTGTGAGAGACTAGGGCACGGAGGGTTGGCACTACTGGTTGATCAGCATGTGCCTTCCCTGCCTTTGTCACTTGATATACACTTGGAGGCCATTACCATTTGTGTTTCTTTGGGTCATCCCATCACAGTTTGTTCTCTCTACGTAAATCCTGGAGAGACCTATAATCAATTAGACCTTGATACTTTTGTTGAACAGTTGCTGTCTTCTTTTTAATTCTGTGGGATTTTAATGGATGTAATCCTTTCTGGGGTGGGATATTGATAGGAGTAGTTGTTCCACTGAGTGTATGTTCTCAAATCACAACCTTTCTCTCTTCAGTACTGGCTCTTATATTTATTTTCATGCACCTAGTCAATCTTTTACTACAATTGATCTCTCTATCTGCTTCACTTCAGCTTTCTTGAAGAATGGGCTGTGACCTATGGAGCAGTGATCATTTTTCTGTCATTTTGAGGGAGACTGGCTGTAGTTGATGCCACCCAACCCATGTGCTTTGGTGGAAGTTGAACCAGGCCAACTGGCTTTCTTTCACTGCTCTTTTGGAACTTGATCCTGCCATTGTCAGTGTGGCATTGATATAAGACTGTATGGAAGCAGTGACTGACTGTATTGTCAAAGTTGCTGCTCAATCTATACCTAAACCCTCAATAGGTTTTCCACAGTATCCTTGTCTTTGGTGGAATTCTGCCTGCCATATGGCATAGAAAGCTCAAAAATGGGCCTGGGATACCTTTTGTAGATATCCCACACTTTTGAACTGAATCACTTTTCAGTGAGCCTGTATGCACATTTGGCAAATAAGATTTTAGACCCAGAAGAAATTTTGGATTAAGTTCACAATCAGCATCTTTTCTACTACCAGTTCCAAAGTCATATGGGACAAGATTTAGGCAGTATACTTCTGTCCCTCTTTTGATCTTGCTTTCTGATGGCCAGGAAGCTGCTGATGCCTAGAGCATTGCAAATACTCTCAGCAAAAATTATTGCCAGGTATTTAGCACTTTTGCTTTATCTCCCCATTTTTTCAATTGTGAAGACTTAATCAGGGCAATAACCTCTTTCATTTCAGGTTGATTGTCACTGGTGGAACTGAAGCTTGCTCTTTATCAGTCTGGCAGTATATCAGTTGAACCTGATGATGTACACTACAAGATGCTATACCATTTCTCTCCAGCTACTATTGCTATTCTTCTGGCTGTTTATAACCAAATCTGGCAGGAGAATGCTTTTCCTAATGTTTTGCATCAGGCTATTGTCCTACCTTTTTATAAGTGGGAAGGATCCTAATATTCCTTCAAACTACTGCCCAATTACTTTGACTAGCTGTCTCTATGAAACCTTAAAGAGGATGGTTAATGCTCATTTTGTTTCATTCTTCAAATTAACAACCTCCTCTCTTCCACCCAGTGTGGGTTCTGATAACAGTGCTTCTCTGTGGACCACCTGATTCAACTTGGAACATTGATGAGGAAAGCCTTTCTCAAGCAACAACATCTTGTGTCAGTATTCTTTGACCTTGAGAAGGCTTATGACACTACGTGGAGGTCTGGCATTTTGCAAGATCTCCACTCATATGTGTTGCATGGCCATTTGCTAATTTTTATTAAAATTTTTTGTAATGGACAGACGATTCCAAGTTTGTGTGGGTTTGACACTTTCCCATTTTTTTCTACAGGAACTTGGATTCCCTCAGGCTGTGTCTTGTGTGTTACACTTTTCAGTATAAAGACTAATGCCATCATTGGACAACTCCTTCCTACTGTTGCAAACTTCCACATCTAGTGTCAGTTGTCCAACATGAGGTTTATTAAGTGGCATATACAGACTACCATCATTTGTTTACTGAAATGGACCACAGCTAATGGTTTTACCTTTCTTCTCTGAAACTTTTTTCATGCACTTTTTCTGCCAGTAGGGTATTCATCCCAATCCTGCCTCTGTGTCAATGAAGTTGTGCTTTCTGTTGTCCTTGAGGCAAAGTTCTTGAGGCTTATCTTTGACCATAAGCTGGCCTTTATATCACACATCAAGTATCTATAAGTCAACTGTACAAAGGCACTGAACATCCTCCATGTCCTCTCTTCCACCTCTTTGGAAGCAGGTCGATGTTCTGTGCTAAAGATTTATGGAACCCTCATTTGGTTAAAAGTGGACTATAGGTCTCTGGTCTATGGCTCTGCCAGGGCTTCAGCCTTGAAGATGCTGGACACCATTCACCATCAGGGACTTTGACTCTGCACAGGGGCTATCTGCACTTTCCCAGTCTAAAGTTTGTATGCAGTCTCATGAACCTCCTCTACACCTCTGCTGTTTGCAACTGTCTTTACTGAATGCTTCAAAACTTCAGTCCTTACCACAGCATCCCACCTGGGGTTGTGTTTTCCTTTCTCAGTGAGCCATGCTTTTTCTGAACAGATGGTCTGCTATTGTTCCTTTTGGCCTTTGTTTCCAGGTGCAGGTGGATGAATTGGGTTTATACTTGGATGACGTTGTGTCTACAGGTCAGCCCATTCCACAATGGCTTATTACCATCCCCAAGCTTGACCTTTCTTTAAGTTATCTAAGGAAGGCAGACACTCCCAGTTGGAAGTACCATGTTCTGTTTGATGAATGTTTTTCATTTAATGGGAATTATTCCATTCCCATTTATATGGATTATTTAAAATCAGATGACTCTGTGGGCTCTACTATGGTTTGTGGTGGTTCAATGGTTGCACATAGAATCCCCTCTACAATTTCTTTGTTCACTGCATAAATTGTGTCATTTCTCTTGCCTTGAATCACATAGAAGCTAAGCAGTGCACAAATTATTTTATTTATATTGACTTGCTTGGCTCTTTACTGGTCCTGGAATCACTTCACATTAGTTCTCACCTTGTTGTTGCTGATGTTCAAAACCAACTGGCCTATTTCTCTTTAACATCTACTTCTATCCAGTTCTTCTGGATACCAGACCACATTGGTATTCATGGAAATGAGCTCACTGACACCATAGCTAAGTTTGTCTGCTTTGGTACTATCACTGGAGTGCCTGTCCCATATATGGACTATGGTCCTATATTGAAAGCTTGGCTTCTTTAACACTAGTAAAGGGAAAAAAATGTGTAGTGTAAACTGTAAATAATTTTTTCATTGTACATTAACCTGCACTTTCTCACTTGCAGAAAATAAACATGCAATGTATATTGTAAATAATGTTTTTCATTGATGCTGAAATGCTCTTTTCCTTTCTGTGTTTTGAGTTTATTACTTTTTACTTATGGGATCTTGAAAATCTCTTGAAAAAAAGACTTGAAAAAAAAGTTGAGTCTTGGACCCTTCACTGTGGGACCCTGGTGTTGGTAAGTTGATGGTGGATGCTGTTGACCAGCTATATTCCCTCTAGTCTATCAACTCAAAATTAGGGATGGCTAACACAGATAGTGTCTTTGTAGTTTTGCAAGAATTTCTGAAACAAAAACACAAACCTTTTATTATTAGTGTAAATGGCTTTGGATTTCTTTGGCTTATCTGCTTAATATGTAGTAACTTCACACATACCTCTTATTATGAGACATTCAAAATGAGTGAGACTTACTTTTTTTTGCAGCTGAGACCAGTTAACAACAAGTAACTGTAGTTTATCTCTTATGCATTGGTTCAAGTATAAATACATTAGACCTGATTACCTTTTGAAGATTGTTGGTCAAATGTCAGGTCAACAGTCACTGGTATGTTTGAAATCTGTTCTAACATTGTGAACAAATATTGCATCATTGAATTAAGGAGGACTTAAACATACAGTATAATATTATTGGGAAAAATGAATGTTTCATAAACTCAATTTTAACCTTTTTTGCATTACTTTCAAAATAATATATTACACATTTTATATTCTTTTTGCAATTGTATATCTTGTGTTGTTTAAAGTTAGACAGTTTTATGCTGTCAAAGCTAATGTTTAATGGTGGACATTATTAAGCAGGATGGTATTTAACTGTTTTTAATTACTTTAAAAATAGCTTAATACATCATTCTAAGATGAATTTTCTGTTCAGTCACATTGTCTTATGGTACTTACAATCTATTTTATTTTTTAAATAAATTTTATTCATGATAAAAAATTATATATAGACTTTATAAATTATTTTAATAGGGCATGGTGAAGAAGTAACCACAAGATACCCTAGAAAGCATTCTGGTAAATCAAGGTGACTACAAATAATGATATATTACTTAGTTTTTATTTATTTGTATAATCACTTGAAATGTGCAGAGAATTCAGTAAAGTATATTAAAATGGTTTTGAATGTGCAAATCATTAGAGCCAATATAAAGTTACAGTGTAATAACGTATTATCTAATTTGTAACATAACTTGGCATTTTGTAGTTAGTGTAATGCGATATAAAATTAATCACTTTTGGAAAGGATATGTAACAGTCTTTTCCACTACAAACTATTCAGTCACCCAGATAATAATGATGTGTTTACATCAGATATTTAGAATTTACAAGAGCAGAATATACCTGATATTTATAGAAATATGAAAGCAAAGAATTATATAGATAAAACTGGACACTATTACCATTAAGAAAGAGACTTTTAATTAGCCATATCACAGCTATGGTAAAATACAAAATGTGGAATTTTGTTATAAGTGATAATACATAAACACAAAGATCTGTGGTGAAAGTTATCCACTTATTCCCAGCAATAGTATGAAATATAATAAAAAAGTATGTCTGTATGGAAAGGCAAAACACATTCCCTGTATACAAATGGCTTCCATGACATCTGTTAAATCATTGGATGCCTAATGTATCTGGATAGTAAAATGGGTTTTCTTGGTACTCCATGCTGTTGAAATCTTTAGATGCAGTTCCTGTGGATTTCTGTGTAATACTTTTTGAAATTAGAGCTGAGAAACTGTTGTACTCATACACTACATGGATAATAGAAAGTATGATGCAAGGAAGAGAGGTGTGTTTTAGGCTTAATAGCTTTATGTAGAATATTTCTTATAGAAACTGTGCTTCAGGGCTGTTGTTAGGATACACAGTCATCAGATAGTGTATGACCAGATGTGAATAAATAATTGAATCTCCCAAATCATTTTGATATAACATACTCACCTTCTCAGGAAAACATACTCAAGTATTTAACTTTATTTTTTTTCAACAATAAAAAATATTTTCTATTATTATACAACATAACATAAAATGCCTGATTCTGTAATATTTAAATATAGTTAAAATTTTCATTTTGGAAAAGCTTAAATCTCACATTTGCTATGATATACTTAACTTGAAATTAGTAGATAAAATAATGCTAAGATATTCATTTGGTGTATATGGATACAGTGTATAGTTAGCTTATAGGTTTATCAACTTGGGACTATTGGTAAAAAGTTTAATTTCCATCTGATAAATGAAATGCTAATTTTGGTTATTAAAACCACTAAGACAAATAAGGCACATCTGGAATGTTCTTTTGTTTTACCCACCTTCCCAGAACAGAACATGTCATTAGATCCATTACAAGACATTGCTTTTTTTTTTATTATTGACATTGGATATAGCTTCTGAGATTAAATGAATTTCAGTTTATTGCAGGTGGATATTAAGTTTTTAAGGCTAATTTTTAACAAAACAATTGCCAGAGAAAAACTAGTTGTTGTGTCTTAGCATTTTATGTGGAAAGGTTAAAAGCTTTGAAAAATCCAGAAATGTTTAGTTTTAAAAGTGTCTTTGCAGGAGATAGTTAAAAAAGTTTTCACAGATGTGATTGACTTAGGTACTTTGTGTAGTTTAAAGCTAAGATTTTTGCTTAAATTTGTTTTATGATTTAATAACAAAATGTAAGTAATTTTAAATTAAAAGGTTGTTTAGACATAGCAGTATCACTATATACTTATTACTTAGTTTGTGATTGAACTGTTGAAAATAAAATGATAATTGTTGGAGATAATCTCATTACTGAAAGCATTGCACAACTCCAGTTGGATGTAATATGGGTTAATATTCTTTGTGTTTAGAATACAGTAAAAAAAAGTTAATGGGTTATTTTAACACTTGTGCATATATATATGAATTTTTTGTATTACATGTAGTGTTGGGAAACTATACATCAGTCTTTATAAAACAAATTATACAGGAAGATTGAGTAACACTTCAGATGCTTTTTTTTATTGAAGACAGATTTATTTAAAACTGTCTAGCTACTTGCATAAAATGTGCTTAGTGTGTGTGTGTACTTACTCTTTTATAAAAAAGAAATTGTTCTAAATGTTCTATTCTTAATTAAGAATGATATATTTTAGTGAGGTTAGCTAAATTTTGTTTTCATTTTTTTTATGTAGTTGGTAATGTTATCATAATTGAAGATAATAAGTTAATTCTATATGCAGAAGATAACTGGTCACTTAAAAAGGCATTGATCAAAACAGTTATATATTTATTCAATAATGTGATGCCATGTTGTAAAACATTTTATTTTCAGTTTATTTAATGAATATATAGATGTTTGAAAGGGTGCAGTATTTTGAACATTCTTCACCTAAGCCTATATTAATGTTCATAGTTTACTCTAAATGATAGCTATTTCTTAAAAGAAACTGTGTTGACACCTTAAAACCTAGTGTATTTTAGTCGGACGTCTAGAATCAACAGCATATCAACTGTAAATGGGTCTAGTCTAACCAGTTCTGCAATGAATGGTGCTGATAATATGGAGGGGGGAAGTTCACCAGCTGAAATCTTGCATCGCATAACAGCAATTGCAAAAGCCCACAGTGAAGAGTTCAGATTACAAGTAAGATGCTATTATAAATTGTTTAATAATAGAATTATATAAAAGGTAATAATGTAGATATATTTCCAAGTATCAATGTAAACTATAATTATAATATTGAGTAAAGAGATTTTTTTAATGGTTTTGCTACATTTTGTTTCTTTGGAAAAATACTACTGATGTGTACATTATTTATCAAATGCCAAGCAGTCTAATTAGTTGCCAGATTAATTTGAAACTGTGCTCTGTGGTTTTTTTGTTTTGGCTTATGCAATTACACTTTATACATACACCTGGAACATCAAAATGCTTAAAGATAAAATGAAAGCATCAAAGATTAATAATGGAGGTAATTAAAGAACACAGATAGATTCAAGTTTCTATACATGTTTAAAGAAGCTTAATGTACGAAGTAACACTGCTCATTTTGTCTTTAATATTAGTTTGTGTTACACAAAAGACATGATTGTCTGTAACTGTCAATATTAAGAATTTTATTAGAAGAGTCTAGATTAAATCAGTGTTTTGGCAATAAAAATACATTTTTTCTGCCCTGTATATTTTAATATTATAGAAACAATAAACTTCACAGGTTTGTTTGAAAGTATCTAAACCACAAATATGCATAACTGGTCTGGAATGGCTGTCAAAAAATCCTTTAGTGTTTATGAGTGCTTAGAATTGTTTTTGTAATATATAAATTGCAAAACATATATGCTATTTAAAGATGTATACTGTAAATGTGATATCAGATATATATGTGTTTTTGTTATAACTAAAACATGGCCTTAGTCCAGTAATTTGTAGAATCTGATACTAGTCAACAATCTTACTTTTTAAAAACGTTGTTGCCATTCTTTTACTCTATAGCTTATGTACTCAGTAATTAGCTTCAGTATTAGTAGCTCATTAATTTTGTAAACATAAGTCATGTATGTTTCAGTCAGATATTGATGTCGGAACATTTTAATTTTTGTACAACCAAAGGATACCAAGATAAATCAGCCTACGTGTAATACTTCTAATCTTTTTGTGGATGGTGTTTGCATTGATCCAAACCTAACTAGGAAAGGACAAGTGGAGGTAATTTTGAAATTTGTTGAAAAAATAGCTTATTCAAGCATTTGGTTGTGTTTAACTCTTTTATTAAACAGAAGATGTGTTTATTTTCATTTTAAAGGTATTGGAAGTTCTAGTGCATGCTTTATAAAATGTTAGTGTTTCATTAGTTACCTATGTATTTGTGACTGATGTACAATTTGTTTTATAATCTTTCTTTATATTAAATGAAAATTCTATAGATTAGCACTTTGTTGTACAAGTAGAAATTAAACTGGGTTTGCTTTGATGGGTCATTTTAATTTTCAATTTAATTAATTAGTTCATACTTTCAACTTCTAATATGGTACCTCTTCTAACATAGTAGCTTTTCTCATTCAGTGCTACCCTCTGTGTTCACCCTTTTTTTTTCTTGCTACTAGCCTTAATACTGCTGTTTACCCCATGTGTTTAACATGGTACATCTGTGCTATAGGATCTAATAATTCTCCAACAATTGGCACATAACACACCCTCTTGGCATACCTGGCTCTCTTTGTACTGGGTGCAGATAACCATGTTGCTTTGTGCCGTAAAATAGCAATCAGTCATCTTTCTTTACTGTAGAACACAATCTTTACTTTTCAATTTGGAACAGTAATGTAAAAAACATGCTCAACTTTTGACTTTCACATTTTTTTTATCTTAAACTTTCTTGTTTCTTTCTTGTTTTTCCTCTACAGTGAAACTTGTATTACTATAGGATGTTACTTTTGTTATCCACTCTTAACTGAGTTATGAATTTCAAATTCCAAATCATGGATACTATTACTGCACCTCATCTTGCAGTTTCTCAAGCTTTAAACTCCACATTTTTAGCTGAGGAAGTCTTGGTTTTAGTATGTCATAAATTGAAGGCCATTATGCAACCTGTTTTATCTCATGATCCCAGACTTGTTACTCCTTTTTTTTGTGAACCTGGATAAGAAGATGGCAATTTAGATAGCTTTTTTCCACCTTCTTTCTTTGCCATGTAATCCTGTAATAACTTGTCAATGCCCTCAGACCATCTTCAGCTTTTTTTGGATATGGTGTCACAAGTATGTTATGTGCCTGTATCTCCTGTATTGTATGATTCCTGTATTTACTTTTACATTCTGCCCCTTTCTCTGACTATCTGATTTTACCTCCCTCTCCAGGGGTCCATGCTGAGCAGTTTGTGGTACAGTTATGTTCTGGGGTCAGCATACTTGACCCTTTTATTCTTCACATAATTGTGTTTTGGTTTGTTTTCATATGGACTTTTCATTTCACGACCCTCAAACTTTATAGTCATTAATACAGATGTGGTATTTTGACCTTGTTACTTCTGTAAGGCTTGCCCAAACCTAGTTTTTCTGTTTGTGTCAGTCCCTCTCCATAATTTTGAGATACCTTTCCTCCACCATATTCTTTCCTAAGCTATCCATTGCTCCCTGAAGGAGAATACTTATTTCCTTAAGTATTCCATTTTGGGATGCTTGTTTTCATCAGTACTTTCCCTATAAATGTAGCTTACTGTTGTTTGAATCTCCTTGGTGTGAATGCACTTTTAACTAATATGAACCTACCTTTAACTTATCAAAGAGACTTTCATATGGTCCTGTTTTTATGTAGGACAGTTTTTGGAGATCTTCCCAACTCTTTTCCATCTAAGGTGGAGGCTACTTGTCAACATTTTTCCCTCACATTTTTAGTTTCTCACATATTGCAGCCTTTGCTTGTTCCTGCTCCTGTTTCCAGCCTTCCTTCTTCTGCACCTTTTCCTGGGATTTGGTGGTATTATGTATTGACTGTCTCATAGGTTCTGGCAATGTTAGAACACAAGTAACTAAATTTGTTTATCTATGAGACTATCTCATCTCTGATCCTTTGATGCTTCAGAAGTTCTTTCCCTTCAATTTATCAACCATCTTTCCTTATCCCTAAATTCCTATCAACTCTTTAGGATCCTAGCTCTTCTATTATTTCTTGAAGTAGTTCTGAGTCTTATGCTCAAGGAAGCTATACAATTTCACAGTCATCCTCGTTAATGATTCTCTTCTGTGTTTTTCTTTACTCCCAAGAAGACCAAGGACTAGTGTCCTTATATGGATTTTTCTCTACTTAACCATTTTCTTGGCCTTCCTCATTTCACTATGGAGCCCTTCCTGACCTTCAGTGGGCATTTACTCTGGTCATTTGGATGATGAAAGTTCATGACACAAATGCATATTTTCACATCCCTATTTCACAGACATCCAGATTACCCTTTGTTTTGTCCACAAATGTTGTGTTTATCAATTCTGTGCTCTGTCCTTTGGTCTGACATTTGCATATTCTCTCAGGTGGTCAAGGTCTTTGCTTGAGTAATTCATGCACACAGTCTTCAGTTCCACCATTTCATGGATGACTGGTTGCTATTTGCTTCATTCTGTCAGTTATCTCGCTAGTATATGCAACTGCTTCTTTGAAAGACAGCTCAGGTGAGTTGACTTGTTAAGTTGGAGAAATCGTTTTTTCATCCAACCAATACCTTATACACTTGGAGTGTTTTTCAAATCCTTTCTCATTTGAGTCCAGCCTTCTTCACTTTGTTTGCAGATGATTGAACTGTTAGTTCTCAAAGCTCAAGTTTCTCCTCCTTTTATTTATTGCAAGGTTCTTCTCTTTTGGAGACACTGTCATCATTTTCTTAGGTCATATCCACATGCACACCTTTCAGTGGTGTTGCATGATCAGTGGAATCTTACTTGGGATCCTCTGGACTCTGTTCTCCTTCTCCCTGCCTCTCTACATGCCCATTTCACCTGGTTTCTCAACAGAAGCACGAATCTAACCTATGTTCCTCTTTTACTTCCCATTCTGGAGTTGCATCTTTTTTTATGGACACTTTTCTGACAGGTTGAGTCATTTGTCTTTGGTTGAGAGGCTATGCACATCATTATGCCTAAGCTTTTTGCCATTTATCTGGCTCTGGATCATTTTCTGCCTTTAATATGAGACAAAATGCTCATGATCTGTTTCAACAATTTGACTGTTAAGTCATATATCAACTGACAAAGGGAATCTGTTCATGTTAACTTTGTTTCTGGATGTTGGAACTTCTCTTCTGTACCCATTCACATTACCCATGCTTACTGTTTGTTATGTTGTGTGAGCTCTGAATCTTGTAGATCATTTGTCCCATCCTTATGAGGTTCTCTCTGCTCAGTGATCCATTGTTTCTCAGGTGTTTTGATGATTTTGTGTTCAAAGTAGTACTCCTCATTTGGATAGAATTGCCACTCATTTCCATACTACATTGCTTTTTTTGGTCTCCTGATCCCACATCTTTAATCTTTGGCAATTGATACCTTCAGTTAGAATTGGTGTCATCTTTGTATGTATGCCTATTCACCTGTCTGTGTCTTTTCTGAAGTTTTATCTAGTTTCCATTCCCACTGGTTAGGTCCTTCTTGTTGCACATTTTGACCTGCTTAACTTTGGTTTTAACTTGTTACCCTCCTTCTGTTATCTTCCTCATTTCTTTAACAGCTTCAGTTACTGATATATCATACCAACATCCCCATGCATGGCATTTGTCTGGTTCCTTGCAAAGTGGTTTTGGCTTTCCATATGGTAGCTTTAATTTGTTTTTTTTATTTTGTCCTTCCTTCTTCCTTATTGGTGTTTCAGAAAAAATGGCATGTTTTTTGCTTTTCTCTTTGAGCCATGCCTATTTCTCTTTCCATCCTGCTATTACTCCTTTATCTTAAATTTTTACTTGGCTGTTTGACAATTTTTTTCTTTATTTCTTCTTTTTCCAGCTGTAGAGCAGCCTCATCTAATACTTTCCATTTTTGTTGAGTGTTTTCCTCTCCAGTTTTCTACTTTGTACTCCTCATTGTACATCCCTTCCTAATTGGGATCTCACTGTAGTTCTTTGTGCCCTTACCCTACCTCCTATTGAACCTTTGGCCACCTGTTCAATTTACCATTTTTCTCTCAAAAACCTAATTTTTGTTCTTTTATATCTATGGTCTTCATTAGTCAAATATTTTTGCCTTTAACATGTCATATGTCCTTTATCACCATACTGTGTTCTCCTGTATCCTGATCACAGTTTTTGTTTCTTTAAAATCATGGCTGGCTGAGCTGATGTTTCATTCAGTCTGTTTCACTTCCTTCCATTTCTTTTTTACTTTGCCAGTCTGATCCAGATTGTCTCCTCTGTCCTGTTCATGCTCAAAGAAATTATATTGCCTGCACAATTTCTTTCTAATGTTCCTGTTCCCATTTGTTTATTCATTGGAACCTTTCCTCTCTAAGGTTTTTCCCATACTGTCCTTGTAGGATGAATTTGCCATCTTATCAGATTGTCTTATTCTTCCTTATCTTCCAATTCACAATGGTTTTTCCAAGTGTCCTCTAATTAAGTCTGACACTTCTCCCTTTACCTGGCTGTCCATTTTCTTTATCCAAAGTAGCATGTGGACCATATATAATACAATTATCTCTCAATTTCTTCATCATGCAGCTGTTTCCTTCATGTTTGGATATCAAATACTGCCTGTTGCCATTTTTCACACCTTGGTTAAACTACGAATGTGTAAGTTTGTATTTCTTTATTTCCCTTTCAGGGTCACTAATGCACATGTTGAATCCTACCCTGGCAAGTGGTGCCTGTTTACTTATTATAATTTATACATTAACACTGTAAAGCTGTTCCAGCCTACAACGTCCACTGTTAACATGGGGTGTTCCCTAAAACCACTAGTATGTTCATCGTTTTGGTGTTTTTTGTCATAACTATTTACTTTGAGAATGTTTTGACTCATGAACTTTCATCAGTTAAGCAGTGTCAGAATAGCTGTCCATCTCTCCAATTCTGGTTGAGAAAATTGGTACTGGTGTGCTTTTAAAAATAGGGTTTCATGATGACATGTACTTTCTTCAGTGCTAAATTTCTCCAGTCTCCCTACCATGTTCTCTCTCCCCATTTTCCCCCATTCAAGTGGGGGTTTGTGAAATCCTTGTGACTTACAATCTTCTAACAACTGGGGTGGTGGACTATGGAGGAATTCTCCTAAATGTGCTATATCCCGTCATGTAGTTGTGTTCTGACAACATAGATGGCATGAACTCTCCTCCTATCTTGGATTGGATGTAAAATGCCTGACATCACTTGGTTATAGAATGGAGATGGAACACCAAAATACAGTTCACCCCTTTTCTTGGGACCAATCATCCTACCATCGCCAAGGTGTTGATTCTTGGGTGATATGGTTTTGGACTAGAGTTGGACCAACCAATGTAAGTCCTCACACATGTAGCTTATAAATATCCCTTGACCTCCTGCAGACTGGATATTGAATTCTTAATGGCACTTGATTTTGGATGTGAGTAAACTATCACATTACATTTCTCCTTCATGCTATTACTTGAATGTCCATTTCAGAGTAGTCTAGTTTTGTTTGTGTCTTGAGTTTTCATTCACGTGCCTTGCTTTGGTAATTGAAAATGGAAATTTTTTCTCTTTGCTTCTTCAGCTTGAGGAAAAAATGGTTGGGATCCTCATTTTGCTGCAGACCTGAAGTCAAGTACCCTGCGCTTTTTGGATCTGGACTGGAGTTGACTTGTTGATTGCAGTGTGATGAACCTTGTTGCTCTACACTATTTGGTGCATCCAATTGCTTGTTGATGTGCTCCTTTTCTGTGTGGTTTAGGGATACATGTTTTCATGATGGATGAAGATTACACTTGGTTCAGATGTGGTGTGGTCTCCCACAAGTATGTTCCTTTGAAGAGAAATGTCACACTTCTTGGGTTGTCTTTGGGGTGTTTCAAAGAGTTCTCATCTTGGTAAATTTTGCATCAGTCCCTCCACCTGGTCAATATGAGATTCTAGCTACTGTGTGAGAAAAGGTAAGGCATTGTATCAGAAATTATAATTTTGTAATCTGTGAGTGTATTTCCAGCAAATACTTCTTTTTTACCCAATCTTGAAGTGAAGATTGAATTTGATAGCATAGAGTAGTGGTGCACAAAGTCCAGCCCACGACGAGTCACTGAGTGGCCCACAGTGTCCAATGGGAAAGTCAAACACAGAGAGTTCGCATGCTTAGAGTTCACGCCTGCATGAAGATTAAGTGCTATAGAAGAATATGCATTAGATTAGATACTGGATGGTTCCATATTTGTGTCAAGTAATAAAGAAAATTTAATAAGCAATTCTCGTCAATGCATAGGCATTTAATTATTGGCGTAATGATGCAATATTTTTGTAATTACAAAATCTCATGCGTTCCAATTGTTCATCGAGATTTACTTACGAGCTCTATTTTGATATTATTTCATAACAAAAATTGCAGCTAATCTTAAGAGAAAAGTTGACAACGAAAACCGGCAGTTTCATGATGATTGGACTGCACAATACTGTTTTGTTCAACAACAGAAGAACGTGATTTGTCTGCTATGTCATTTGACAGTAGCAGTGGCGAAGGTATCCAATATAAAGCGTCATTATGAGTCGAAGCATAAAGATTTCCACAACGTTGTAGGTGATGAATGAACAGCTCGACTTGAATCTCTGTGGCAGTCGCTGAATCACCAGCAGAATGTTTTCTCAAAGCAGTCAGCAGATTTAGGTGCAGCATGTGAGGTCAGTTACGATATTTCGTTGATGATAGTGAAATCTAGCCAACCATTCACTGATGGTGATTTTGTCAAGCAATGTATGATTACTGCATTGGAAAAGTTGTGTCCGGAAGCAGTGTGCAAGCTACAGACAGTGGCTTTGAATCGTACAACAGTTCAACGAAGAATTTCACACCTCTCAGCAGACGTGACAAGGCAGTTTACAAATAAAGCAGCCAACTTTGTCTACTTCTCTTTGGCAGCAGACGAGTCGACTGACATCAGTTCAACAGCACAGCTACTAGTTTTTGTTCGTGGTGTGTCATCATCATTTGATATCACAGAGGAACTAATTGGCATGGATTCCATGAAGGGTCAGACAACTGGTCTGCTCTCTTTGAGGAGACAGTATGACTGTGTAGTAGTGTTTCATTGGATTTCACAAAACTGGTGTGGCAATTGATGGAGCGCCAGCCATGACCAGAGAAAGTAGCGAGTTGGTAGCACTGTTGATGAAGCATCGAGGAAAATAGAACAGACAGTTGGTGAAGTTGCACTGTATTATTCACCAACAGAATCTGTAAAGTAAAGAACTTGGTTTTCAGGCACTAATGGCATTAGTGATGAAAACCATTAATTTCATCAAATCACGAGGGCTCAATCACTCAGAGAAAGTAGCGGGCTGGTAGCACTGTTGATAAAGCATTGAGGAAAGTAGAAAAGACAGTTGGTGAAGTTGCACTTTATTATTCACCAACAGAAGTTTCGAAGTCTTCCTGAAGAAACTGATTTAGATTATGGTGACCTATGAATCACTGTGAAGTACGCTGGCTGAGTCGAGGGAAGATGCTCAGAAGATTCTGGGAGTTGATTGATGAGGTGATAGAATTCTTCAGAAGCAAGAACAAAGATACAGAAGTGATTTCCATGACCGATCCAGCATGGCAAGCTGATTTGATCTTTCTGGTTGGCATGACACAACACTTGAATGATCTGAATTTGAAGTTGCAAGGCAAAAATCAGCTTGTCTGTCAGCTTGCAAATCACGTCTCAGCTTCCAGGACAAAGTTGCAGTTGTTCCGGCAGCAAACAACATCAGGCAACTTCGTGCACTTTCCCACATTTCATTCACAGCTACAGAAGAATCTGGACATTGACACACAAGTTTATGTTGAGAAGCTAGATACCTTGATTCAATTCTTCAACTCACAGTTTCATGACTTTGACCAATGCAGATTGTTGATGGAACTTTTTGCTGATCTGCTCAGTGTGTCAGTGGATGACTTGTCAGCAGAATATCAGCTCAAACTTACTGATCTCCAGGCATCTGGTGAACTACGTGCTATTTACCGAGAAAACAGTTTGCTTTATTTCTACAAAACATTGCCTGATACATTTGCTAGTCTGAAAGAGATTGCACTTGTCCACACAGCATGTTTGGCAGCACGTACTGCTGCGAACAAGCTTTCTTGCATATGAAACTGAACAAAAACAACACTCGCAATCAGCTGACTGATGATCATCTGGAAGCAGTCTTGCGTCTTTCAATGTCAAACATCAAGCCGGATATTTCTAAGCTCGTAGATGACATGCAGCACCATCCATCGCACTGACTTTATGACAGTTGATGTATCATAACATTTCTTAGAATAGTGTGCAAACTCTTTGATGTAATCTTTATTTGTGTGTTCTTAAATGTGATGTCCATCTTGTGTGAAACAACTGTGGGATGATTTTAATCTTCACTTTTTTGTGGCTCCAACAATTACGAGAAGTTTGTTTGTGACCCCTGACTCAAAAAGTTTGTGCACCACTGGTATAGAGGGAGCCTGTTGCAAGAGAAATGTTTGTTGCACTTAATTTGGTAGAGGGTTGTTACATGCTTATTTATATATTACAGCTCAATTGTAATGTGTTAAACATGTGGGGTGGGGATGTATCAAGGCTAATGGCAAGCAAAAAATTTTGTGGATATAAAAGGCAGCACTGAAAAAGTTAACTATGTGTTGGATATACATTTTCAGTTTAGGAAATTTATAAAGTTAATATATTGACTAGGTGAATAATTATGTAATTTACAAGTTAGGAGAAATAAGAATTTCTAAAGTATGTTCTTCTAAAAACCTCAAATATTTCCTCCAATTTTGTTTTTAATTTTAAAAGATAAGAAAAATATATCTATTCATCAGAAATTCTCGTTGTTTTAAGGTGCAGCTTGTAAAACTCGTAAGAAAATCTGTATCATCATTTTGAACGTGATTGTTTTGACAGGCCTCGCCAGAGTTGACTGTTGATAATAAATTCAAACTTTTGAAGCCTCTAAAACAGTTTTCGACATACAATCTTGAATGGCAACAGTTGGCTGAAGTTGTCTCAAAGGTAATGGAAATTCTGTAATAAAAGTAAGGAAGTCAGCTAGAATTGTTTAATTTGCTAGAAGTAGGTATCAGCTTTCATAATTATTCTTTGGAATACATACATTAATATGTTTGTTTTTTACAATGCATGTATGTGTGAGAATGTATTGTTAGTTATTTTCAAAGACATACAGTTAATCATTCACTCTGCTCTTTATTAGAAACTAAAAACATGCTTATAAATATACTTATTGTTATATTGTATCATAATCTCAAAATGATTGTTGAGTATACATTATTGTTGATTTATCAAACTAGTTTACATAAATGCTGTTAATTTCTATGCATCACTGAGAGCTATTGCTCTTTGTACAGTTACTGTATAATTTACTGTGCAGCAAATCATGAACTCCCACCCCTGTATGTGCTTCTGTGTATTGCACCAGCCTATGACATGATCATCACAAGGGTTAGCACTTCTCTGACAAGAATGTGATACAACCTTCATGCATAGTGATCTCTGTGAGTATGAATACATGATCATTAACTTATCTTTTCTTGCCACTGTACCTATGTTCCATCCATGTGATTGGAACTTTGTTTGTTTCAGCTACCACATATCATTTTTTATGCTACTTCAATCAAGGAATGTATGTGTAATATATATAAATATTTTTGTTGCTGCTACATCCTGAGACCCAGACCTTACTCTTCAGGAATTTTCTCTGAGTCAATCCAGACCAGAGACATTTTATCTGTAAATGGAGCTAACATTCAATAGTTTCTCTATAACTCAACTAGTGTGATAAATGCATGGCATGCAACAGGTCAATGACTTTGATCTGTTGCAAGGAACAATAAATACTGTAGATCACTTGAATCATTACAATCTTATAGAGCTATGGTGAACTGTGGTATAACAATATGTTTTTTACTTATGTGTTTTTCAACAATGGTGTTCCCACAGTCATATATTAAGTAGTTGGTTTCCTTTTTCCTACTTCTTCCCTAGTTCAGATCTCTTTTTAATTTGTTTTAATTCCTTCTATGAAGCCTGCACTACCTTTGGAAAATCTTGGTCAGCTCTACCACCTTCTTTCTTGTATCTGTTTTTTCTCTCCCTCATGAAAAGCAAGTACCTCCTCCCTTTCTGTTTGCTACACTCATAAATCATATATTTCATATTCTGTTTTTTTTTTCTCATACATCAGAATCACTGTTTGGTTGCTTTACTTCATGAGTCTTCTACTATCTAAGCTTCACATTGATCAAAAATCTTCCTTGTCCTCAGGACTCCTTTATTATGGCCTATTGTTGTGACCCTTCTATATTTCTTGAACTTCAAAATTTTGTATTTTTACTATCTGCTTGGGGCACACCTTCTTCTAACATCTCTTTTTTTTTTCCACCAATATTCTCATCTTTCTTTTATCTTTACCTTACTATTTTGCTGTATCTCCACCCTTCACCTACTGTGGCTTTTCTCCACAACCCCAGTAGTTTTGATGGAGTTGCTCATTCGTATTTGTTTGACACTTTGAGTAAAATCCTTCTCCAGCTGTCTTTCTCTCTCTCCTTTTTTTCATTGTGTTTCTCTCTTCTTAGGATATCTGTTTGGGTGTCCACCTCCCTTCCTTTTATATCTTGACCATTTTCGCAATAAACTAGTCTTTAAGGTTGTTTTAAGCTTTTTGTAATCTCTGGCTGGGGCTGCTCACCAACAATTTTTTTTTATTCCTTGGCTTTCTAATTCATTGGAGTGTGGATACCTCAGTTGGTTACTTGACCTTAAAAGTCATGTGGGACTAACTCTTTACCCTTTTCTTCATTCAGTCACTTCAAGTTGTCACTCCTCTTCCCACAGGGCAGAACGTTTGTGACATTTGGTAGTACATCTTCCTTGAAGCCAATTCTTGACTTTAGTACCACTGGCATTTCACTTCACTGGCCACTCTTGAGTTGTGAATGTTCTATCTTAAAGTCTGTTCATGATTTTTCACACTGCACCTTCTCTTTTTCCTTATTCTGTCAGATATCTCTTTTCTTCTAATCCTCTGTTTGTTCATCATCTTCCTGAGAATATTTTTCTGTTCATGTATGGGGCAGGCTCAATCATCAAAGGCTGTTTCTTCTTTTTCTTGCATGAGTGCTCCCATGCTTTTGTGAGCTCTAGCTTCTGTCTTTTTACATGTGTCTCCTTCTGTGGGCTTGAGGGACCTAGGGCACATGTCCTGCAATACCATATTTCCCTCATGTCTCTTTACTCATCTTTCCGTTCCTCTTTGTCATGACAATTCAATCACAACCAATTTATGATAGTGGGGTATTTCACTTCCTACTATCATAAATTGCATTTTTCCACTAATATCTTCTGTTCCAGTTTGGAGGGGGGGAAGGCAATTCTTGACATATGTACTCTCTCTGGGGTCTTTTTGCCAAATAACTTATCTCTGCTGATCAACATTTAGGTAATGGCTGCAGCTTTTTGGTTGTTGTTGTAGTACAATCTCATGAGGATTCATTTTGACATTCTGCAGTAATTTCTTACATCAACTGCCAGGGAAGCACCTGCTCTCAAGACCTATGCTTCATTTGACTTTTTGAGAGAAGTCCTGTTTGTTTCAATGATTACTGGATAGGAAGCAGTATTATCTACAACTTTTGCCTCTTATCTGGTACTCATCTATTTGTTTCACCTGTTTTCTTTGATCTTTTCAAAGCCTTTTTTTTTCCTGCTCTACCTCTCTCATCCTCTTTTACAGTATGATTCTGTGGGCTCTTACATGTACCCTTCTCTATTCATACCATTGACCTACCATTTCTTATCGATTTCATCCATGAAAGCATATTTTCTTCTTCTTACTTGTGGTTATTGTTGTTTTGATATTCATGCTTTAGATGCTTTCCATACTCTAAGGACTGCTTGGCTTTATCCATGATCACTCTGTTAGTCTACCAAAGACTTGAGCTACCTTGAAGTGTGAATGTATTATTTTTCTCCCATCTCTCTTTCATTTCTTTATTATATGATTGTTCTGATCCCAACTATCTTTTATGTCCATTTAGGGCAATCCATTGCTATGGTGCTCATACTGCCACTTTTTGTGGAAAACACCATTGCTTCTTTTTATCATGGTTTACCTTCTTTTCTAGGTACTTTTCTACTTTCAGTGGTTGGGTTTATTAACTCATCTGACTGTCATATTCTCCTTCAGGTGAGCCTATCTGAATGAAATTTATTTTCCATCCAACTTGTAGATCATGGCTTTTTGTCTCCTTTTGATGCCAACTGTTGAAAGAGTTATTGCAGGCTGGTGTGTGGCCTTTATTTAAAACATTCTTCTCAAATTACTTACGTCTCTGGGCTGTTTATTTTGCTTCTAGAAGTTACTTCCACCTGCATGCAAATCTACAATCTTCCCAGAGGATCTTGAGAAATGAATTTTGTTTGTTAAATTTTAATTTCTAACTCTATTACATATTTTGTATAATGTTCAAGTCCCTGACTCATTTCATGACACTACTTGGTGTGTACAAGTTGTTTTATACATATCATTAAAAAAAAACATAACGTGTGTAACTAACAATTACTTTTAAAATTCTGTTTGGTGTCATCAGATCCTGCTAAGTGACCAGCATTGCCTCAAAGGTAATATTTACTTGAAATCTGCATCAGGTGGGATATAAACATTGTACCAATTTTTCCACCCACTTTTTAGGTCTTACCTTTGAGATTGGATTTTCTGTTAGATGCTATTTTTGAGCTACCCAGTCTTTAATATACTCCATCTCTATCTCCAAAACAATTTTACAGCAGCTGATGTAGTTGTGGTAACCTCTTGCACTGTTTTTCACGATCAAAGCTCATTTTTAATAAGACAAAACAACTGCACCAGAAGAGGAGAGGTAGAGTGGGAGGTAATGCAGAGAGGTAATTTTTCTTTTTCTAATTCAAAGCCACCAAGGAAGCTGATATGGAGAGTTTACTCTACAGTGATGTTTCTCCTCTAATGAGAGACCATGCAGTCCCACCCATCATTTGAGGTGTAGTGTTAGAGTGTTACCTGTCAATAAAGTACAAGTCACCCTATTGCACAACATGCTTAGGTAATCTCAGTGGATATGTTTTTCTTGGGATTCATATGTAGAATGCAGTTCCCTACACCTGATGCTATATTAACTATAAAAAAAGAAAAATAAGCCAGGTAATTCATGGAGAATATGTTTAGCTAGGTAAGACTTCAATGTGACCAAGACAGAATGGCCTAAAGCCACTACACATTCAGATGTTCTTCCTCTCTTGGTGACACTTATACATCATTTTTAGTTTCTTCTGTCATTAATGTTTTTCCTATCAATGGCAAACAAATAAAATGAAAGATACAGGAGAAACTTTTGAGTGAAGAATATTCTCTGTATGAGTAGGTTACAGTTTCACACATGATGCTACTCCACTGGTTGACCTCTTGTTTTATGAAATCTACATCACATGGGTTTGCTTTTTCTGTTGTTATTTCAGAAAGGAGCTCATCTTTGTAACTGATCAACACCAGCCCTTCAACCATCTTCAACATGGAATGCTAGCTCTTAGTGGTGCAGAGAGGAAGGTAATGTTTCTGATGTCAACATTTTCTTTACATGAAAATGTTTTTCAGATAGATAATGCATTACCTCTCTGCATTACCTCCCACTCTACCTCTCCTCTTCTGGTGCAGTTGTTTTGTCTTATTAAAAATGAGCTTTGATCGTGAGCTAGTGCTCATGGGGAACAGTGTGCATGAAAGTTGAGTCGCTAACCTAATGTTGGAAGGTTACAAAATCATGGCAGTTATGTCATAGGCTGGTACAGTACATGTAAACAGGTTAAGATGTGAGAGTTTGTTCAAGGCTTGTGATGTTAGCAGATAGTTCCACAGCAGTTACAAGTAAGGTAGATATCAATCTGAAATACTTTATTAGGTGAGGAAAAATATTAATTTTTACATTATATTTTTAGTTTTCCTCCTGTTTAAATATCGTGTACAGTTCATCTCAGTAGAAAAGCTCTATTTTATTAACTTTACAACACTTTCATTTAAATAACCTTGATTTAATGGTTTAGAACATGTTTTAGATATGCTAGATGTACTTCAAAAAGTTTGATAAGATTGAATATATTCCATTAGTTTTAATTTTTTTTCTCCTCTGATTAAAATGTTTTTATGATTATTTCCATAGCAAAGTAATAAAAAACAAAATGTATTTAACAAAGATATTAATCACTTAAAAAGTGTGTAAAAGAACACAAAATATTGAATTTACATTAAAAGGTTCTTGAAATGTCCATTGATTTTTCTTTTCCTCTCCTCAGGATATTTATCTAGAGAATCCTGATGTACGATGGGATGATATTGTTGGTCTAACTGCAGCAAAACGTTTCATTAAAGAGGCTGTTGTTTATCCAATCAAGGTATTAATGTGTTTGTAACTTTGCATTAATGATGCATTTTAAATTTTTATTCATATACGGGAATTCTATTATTTACTTCATAGTTTATTGTAAAGATATAGACCTTCAAGTTGTTTTTGATGGCCTCTCTAGCCCTTTTCCATTCTTTTTAATGTTTAAAAATGCATGATGTATACAATGTTGGAAATATTTTGGTATTTCATGTCTTCAGGCAAAGTGGGCAGAGATGAGTATTGCATTGGATGGTTTTGATAAATCTTACGATCATCCTGTCTTGCCATGGCTTTTTACCATCTTCCACTGAAATCTCCTGTTGAACTGCATGAAGTTTGATATTCCTGACTGGGAATAACAACTTTCTTTAAAAAATACCTCTTAAGCAATCCTTTCATCCATTTTTATGGATGTCTTAAAATATCTAATTCTGTGGGATCTGTCAGGGCTTGCTGCAGTTGTGCTTCAAGGTTGTTCAGAGACTTCCATTTACAGAAAAATGGTTTTTCACTTTGTGTTGTACATAATCTCTCTTGCTCGGATTACAAAGTAGCTAACGAATACACTAGTTTTACTATCTATACCAATTTTCTTAGCTGTTTGAAAACCTTACAATAACTTAATGTCAGTTTTAAACCTAATTTTATTGAATAATGAAAAAGAATGAACTATTCCTCACTGTCATCTATCTCCATCCAGTTTTGTTGTTGTTTTTTTTAATTCCTGACCATATTAGGATCCAAGAAAATAAACTGATGACATTACAGCTGTGCCTGTTCTTTATTTGGTTTTATAGCTATTCATTAAGACATGGTTTTGAAGCAGTTAGTGAGCAAAACATTTGAATAAGCTTTTCTAGTTAAAACTTACTATCAGTTATTGGCTCTTTAGTTCATACAGGAATCAGATGGAGGAAGGTGTCTTCACAAGGCTTTGTATTAACTATTGTTTTATATCTTATCATTTTCTCTAATAAATGAGTGGTCTGCAAATTGCTTCAAAAGTTAGTTGTGTGAACACTGAATTATTTGGTGAGTTGTCTGCCCTGTTGATAGTTCAGTAGAAGTTACTGATTCACTTTTGCTTTTGACAGACTCCCGTAAGCTGAGAAATTTTACAAATTTCAATTGAGTAGTTTAGAGGTTACCATTGTGACACATCTTTTGATATCAGATAATTCAGTTATTGATCCATCTGTTTACCTTGGTATTTTTAAAATTGCTTGGTATTTGTGATAGACTTTATTTACATTTTTATATTATAATTAAGTTTGGCAGAAACCAGAAATTGAGAACTTAAGTACTTACCTTGAAAAATTAACCAGTTCTGGACTTTGATTAGCAGTATGCTTCATTTTTTAAGAAATTAATACTCTGAAACTCAGGTGCAGTTCAGAAATTCATCCTAAAATGTCATCTAGAACAGTCAGGGCAGTAGAATATCGTTGATCTGAAAGCTTTTTGAGATCATACTATACTACAGCATCATTACTTCATTTACTTCCACAGTGGAACAGTCTAATAGTACAACATAATTTCTACAAAGAGTGTTTACAGCATAATAACCAGTGTACATCTTTCAAAGGCCTGAATGATAAAGCACCAACTTCTGATTCACTTGTTGTTCCTCAAACTTAGATTTCTTAATAGATGATCTAGTAAATATTGCATGTACAAATCATAATAGTGTTTCCACTTTTTTGTCACATATTTTCAAGTATCATTGATTCCTGGATCTCCTTCGTGGCAACACAGTTTTGTTCCAGCAACAACCTCGCTGATTCTGTATACGATGCAGGGTGCACTGTTATTCTTACCTAGCATAGTGGAAGCACCATCTGAATTGTCATCACTATTCACCTTATGTAACTTGATTGTGATCTATATTAGAATTATTTCATAACATCTTTAATATTACAAGCATTATATGCACATAACTTGATGATACCAGTCAATACAGTCTTGTGACTGACTTTGTTCTGATTTTAAAACTTGATGTAAAAGATTAATATTTTATTGAATGCAAGTTCAGTGCTCTAGTCAACTATCAGTTTATGAAATCAGTAGTTATGTACCATTACTGCTGTTTTCCTTTGGACTACTGCATTGATAGATTGTGTGAAGTCATAGGCTTAGTTCTTGCTTCTTCAGCTGGTAGGAGGATCTGTAGGTAATCATGAATGCATAACAAAGACCATGTGAATGAGTTTATTTTTAGAACAAGGAGTGTATTGTCCATGATAATTTTTAGTTCTTCTGAATTTTCTCTTTGATACCTCCTATTTCAGTTTACTTTTGATGGCTTTTGATAGACTTAGTTTGTAAATGATAAATTCCAAGTGTAGTTTTAACTACATTTACATGAACTTTATAAAGTAAGTGATATTTTAAATAGTCCATTTTTCATTCATTTCATTTTTACTAGTTTTAAAGTTCCCTAAGCTATTACAAGATTTATACATAACTCTGATGTTGACTAAATATTAAGTGTGTTGAAGTAAAAGCTGAAATACAGTTGTTCTTTTAGACCAAATGGATTGTGGAAAGCCTGCAAAGAGGAGGGATGTTCTTTGAACATAATAGTTTTATAACCTTGCAGGGCTATTGTAAATATAATCAGATGGAGAATGAATGGACAGGATAACATAGAATATGAGATTCTGCTGAATCTCCAAAACTCTGTTAATATCATGTATTAAAACTCTGTATTTTTTTTTTTTTTAATATATTGTGAAATCCTGTTAACAATATTATTTATCATAAAAAATCAATGGAAATATGTTATGATTCTTGGGATATTTAAGGTCATGATGCTATCTTATTTCAAACCCATTTACCTGCTTCTTATCTCTGGGATTTATGTATGGCTCCATTTCTTAAGATGTTTTGTCATTGATACAGTTCAGAAGTCCTTGGAATCTCAGGTGGAATCTGCCCAGCAACATTCTACCCTTTCACATAGGGTAGCCCTTTTATCTCAGTTAAAGTTAAGTGTGGGTGCCAATTCCAGTTTCTCATCCTTTTCCTCATCTTTCCCTCATTCATCACTGTACTTGTCAACCAATAATACACTTCCAACAGTTCCAGTGACTCCCTGGTAGGTTTGAATCCAGAGGAGCTTGACTTGTGGCCATTGTTTATCAATGATGTACTTTCACAGTGTTTGAGTTCTTCATGTTTTGTCAGAGGGAATCAAAATTTCATTTCTAACCCCACTTCCCTTATCCCAGGTTCCTTCCTTGTGATGCCATCTTGCCAACATCTATCAGGATGGTACAGATCCTCCTTACCCAACAGGCAATTAAATCTGTTTTACATCATTCACTGTGGTTTTACTCTCATCTATTTATGGTTCCCCAAAAGAACCAGGGACTGAAGACCTGTCGTCAATCTGTCCCACTTTAATTGTTTTATTCACATCCCATGTTGCACCATGGAGTCTTACCTCACTCTTTGGTAGGTATTTCCTCTGGACCTGTAGATGACCTAAGATGGATGTCTTCAATGCTTATCTTCAAATTTCTATCTCTATATGATCTCATCCTTATTTTTGGTTTGTTCATCAAGGGATGTTGTACCAATTTTATGCCCTGCCCTTTGAGCTGGTTACAACTCCTTATGAATTTTGTTGAGCTGGGACAGTTTTTGCTTTCCACCTTCATGTCTTGGGGCTACATTAACATTTTTACATGGGCAACTGGCTACTTTTGGCTCATTATAAACAGGAGTCAGCCGGATACACTTGTAAGTTCCTTCTTGAAGCTGTTTGGGTAGGCTGCTTAATCATATTGCAAAAGTCCATCCTACATCGTACCCAATACCTTACCCATTTAGGTGTCTTCTTCAACACTCATTTCAGTTGAGCCTAAACGTCTTCTCTTCAACTCATATATAGAATTATCAGTTCACTATGCTATGTCTGTTCCTCACTTTCAGCATGTGATGTTCTCTTACTTTTGGGGACATGGTCTTCTATGACACTGATAATCCACATCAGCCATGCACATGAACTCTCTACAGTGAACTCTGCACAATCAGTGGAACCTTGCTCAGGATCTTTTGGATGCTCCTATTACCATTTCTTTTTCCCTTGTAAGCAGTCTCTTTTGGTGATTGGACATGACTCGCATGTCAACTGGTGTACTGATTCCTCCACCTTATCTGGATTCACATCTCTTTACAGATGCATCTGTTCAGGGAAGGAGTGCATTGGTTGATCGTCAGGAGGCTTAGGGTCATGGTCTGTTGATGAATAATTTTTACATATTTTAGTCCTAAAGCTTCTTTCTATTCATCAGGCTTTGGATCACTTTCTTCCCATTGCCAAAAATTGTCTGGTAATAATCCATTTTGACAATTTGATGGTAGTGACTTTTATATCAATTACCAAGGAGGCATCAAGTCAAAATCCTTCTGTTTGCATGTACCAGATTTCCTATATTGAGCCCAGATGTAACACATTCATTTAATTGTGTCATGTCTCAAGTGCTTTTGACTTTGTGGTGGACCATCTTTCCTGACCTAGTAAGATTTACTCAATAGAATGGTCTCTTCATCCTCTTGTTTTCTGGTGGCTTTATAATCTGTGGAGTTTTTCCTCACATCAGTGCATTTGCTTCTGCCCTCAGTTACCTGTTAACCATTTTTTGGTCCCTGATACCTCATCTTCAGGCTTTGGATATAGATGCCTTCAGCTAGGATTGGTCACACAAATTCCTATATGCTTATTCTCCTATTTTTTGTCAGATAGTTTCTCTTATCCATGTCACTGCATGCTGGGTTTTTCCGATAGATACCCACTAGCTGGCTCATTCATGGCTTCCACATTTACTCCAACTACAATTAGTCATTCTTGTACCACTTCCCTTATTACTTGATCTCCTTTGTCAATTCCAGTCACCACTTCTACATCACACACTTCACGTCCTTTGTCTTTATGCCTTACTTTTTGTCCAATCCTTGGCAAGGAGATCTGGTTTTTCCTATTGTGTGATTTTCCATTTGCTCATTCCATCTGTCTTTCCTCAATGGAAGGTGTATCGGTGAAAATGAAAGTGCTGGTGTCTTCAAGTTTCTCATGTGGTTTTTTGACCAGGGTACTTCAGCTGCCTCAATTTATAATTATTGGATAGCTGTATTTTGTACTTTTCATCTTTCCCATTACCACGTGGTTCTTCTCTCACTCATACTTACCAAGTTAATCTGTTTCTTCTGGATTTTTTAATCGTCTTAGCTACCTGTTCTTCCAGAATGAGATATTTATATGGTCCTCCATTCCCTTACTTTATTTCTGGTTGAACCTGATTACTTTGTAGAAATGCATAAAGGGAATTCCATGAGTTTACTGTGCTCTTTTTGCCAGATAAGTGACTCATGATGATTTTAATGGAGACACACTGGAACCGTTTAATTTCATTGGGAAGGATGAAGAAGGCTTGTGGCATGTGTAGTATAAAATATTACATATAGAGGGCAGCAGTGAATGAAAATAGCTAATCTTGTGAGAAGAGGGAAGTACTATCAGAAACACAATTACAGTATAGAAAAATTATATCTATAAAACTAATGTTTATTTCTAAGATATATATTTTTGTAAATTTTTATTTACAAAAATTTAAGTTAGAGTTTGTAATACACATACAGTATAGTCATAACTTGTTGGTTTTTTTCACTCATGCAAACATGCCTGCAGAAACAATCTCATATTCTCTAATTTAACATGTATCATGTCGGATAACAATGAGGATATTTGTTAAAGGATATTTTAAGTAGTGTTTGTTTATTATGGAAAAAATATTTTGAATTAATTGTCTACTTGAGGATTTTTTTCCTGAAATTTCTCTAATGCTTTACTTTCCATCTTACAGTATCCTGAACTTTTCTCTGGAATTCTTGCTCCTTGGAAAGGTCTCTTACTTTATGGACCTCCAGGTACATTTACAAGTTTGTTTCCTATCATTTAGTGTTCGTTTTTCCATGGTATGATATTACATATTACATTACATGTGCATACTAATAATAATTTTTTTTTTTACATGTATACATGAAGGCTGCCATAGTTAATTCTTTGAACATGGTATTGGTCATTTTGACCAACTATGTGACTTCTTTGTACTTATTCAAATTTTTTAAATTTAATACTATTAACCTATAATTTTGTATAGTAAAGCCAAGTATACTATATTAACCTTTCATGTAGTATGTATATCTTCACAAAAATTATTAGTCTTTCAGTAAATATTTTGTCTTTCATATATAAAAACCATAGTTCTTAGTGTTTTTAATAAATTAAAAAAAGGTTTTTTTCTTGAATATATCAAGTATTTATTTTACATAGTCTGTGTGCAAAGTAATTTTCATGTTCACATTAAAATACTTTTTTCTGTCTTGAAAATTTCGAATTTGTAATCTCTAAAACTTTCTAAGTCCTTTTCTAATGTTTATTTTTGGTACAATTTTATATTTTATCTGTTATTTTTTACTCTAACTCTGTACAGGGTTGTTCAATTTGACCAACCTTGTAACCACCAAAAAGAATTTAAATGAATTAAAATTACCCTCTTCTTTCTAGAATTTTTTTATCCCACATAGCTTCAAACTTGTAATAATATACATCTATTTATAATTAAAGTTTATTGTATTATTGCCCTTTCAGCTATTTGAAATGACTACTATTTGCACTATTATCAGCTGTAAATGTCCTGGAGAATGTGCAGCTCACATTACACTATTTAATAATATAACCCATGAGCTTCTCTGAGCTGCTTGCATACATGCCTTGTGAAATATCTTTACTATATTATTACTATTATTTATTTTTTCCTAATATAACCTTAAGTAACTGAAAGAGATATCTATTTCTATAATTTATTTACTTTTATAATAATAAGTGAAGAAGAAAAAAAGAAAATAGCAAATTAAACACCAACCTTTGTCTTCTTTTTCTGCTATTGACTGGCATTGACACACAGGCCTACTTTCTATATACTGATGGTAATAATACACAGAATACTCTGTTTAATTAAATAATTCACCTAAGAACATATATAATAGCTTGCAAAAAGCTGACAATTTCCTCTTACTCTCACAATTTTTCTAGTTTTGTATCTATGTGACAAAAGCCATTACAATTTCATCCAAGCTAGTTGTTATCTTCCCCATGAGAATGAAACTTGTGCTAAAAGAGAAATTGAAAATTCTCTATTCAAAATACAATGTAACATAATATCTTGGCTTTATACTGGATATAGATAACATCAAATTAAATTTACGAAATAACTATTAACAAACCCTCAAAAAGAGGACATGGCAGGTAAGTGTGGCAAGAGAAGGTCTGATTCTATTTGGTGTCTTTGTTATCAAACAAAATTGGAAGCTATAAAAATTATTGTTTACCTGAGCAATGATAATTTTATGCTGAGTAATTTACCTTAAAGTTCATACTTTTTGGAAGATGATGAATAAAATAGAGAAGATATGTTGCCAAAAGAAAATTTATCATCTATCTTTCATTAGGGGGAAGTTCAGAAATATACTTAATATTGCCTTATAAAATTAATACCTTAAAACTTGTATACTATTAAAATATGGATTTTTAGCTCCAATATTATGGTATACTAATTGGAATTACATAAAAAATAGTAGTTTAAAATTTTGAACGTAAGCTACTAACACCTCATGACGTGCAGTAAAGAATACTGTGGCAGTATGGTTAATTGTTTATTAAAATTGTTTTGTTGTCACACTTAATAGTCCTGTAGTCCAATGTAACTTAAATATAAAGTGTCTTGCATTTACTGTATCTGTGTTATTTTGTGTATCATTGTGTGTTTTGAGGAAACTTGTTTTGTTGATAAACTTCATGAAGTTTTGTACATGATAGCATTATCCAGTTAATACTTCACAGCCAAAATGATAACAAGTAATGATAAAGATTAAATTTATGCTAGCATTTTCTTTTAATTTAGTGTCATCAAGGACTGTTTCTTGTTCATTTGTATTCCATATGTATAAAAGGTTTTTTTTATGTTTTAAAGTATGTTGAAATATTTGTCAAAGCTCTTTTAACAATCAATACATTTAAAATTTAGACTAAAGAAGAAAAATAAGGTTATTAGTGTCTTGTATAGATGAAAAAGATAATTAATTGTAAAAAATTCTGTGGAAGCTATTGTAATTAAGTAGTTAAAGTTTCCAAGCTCAAAAACTGCTTTGAAACTGGCATAGTTTCAAAGTTACGTAAGAGCTTTGTAATCTATTATTTGATTAAAAGTTATGTTATTGAAAAAAAAACTATTATAATAGCATTGTTTTGTAAATCCTACAATTTATTACACAAATTAAAAATCAACCTAGCATGTATCTGATATTATTTATGCTATAAAGATAGGAAAAAATGGGTTAGTGGTTTCCATTCAAATTGTGTATATTTTGAATATTATGCATTTCTGACATATTCAATCAGTTTAATTTTTAGGTTTACAATTTTAAAGAAAGCATAAAAATAAAATACATATTTTTCAAGCAGTATAGATACAAAGCCATTCTTCCACATAGAATTTTAGAATTGGTGTTTGATATTATTGTTTTTTAAAGCTAAGTTTACAGTTGATTTTTCTTACAGCAATTTATTTTTATATTTATTTTGTGCATATTTCAAATTATTCAATTTGATAAAAACTTGCATGAAGCTTGTCAACCTTTGAAGGATTTAATATGTTTCATTTTGTTTTATTTCTTTTTTTTAGGAACTGGAAAAACTTTGCTTGCTAAGGCTGTGGCTACAGAGTGTAAAACCACCTTTTTTAACATTTCTGCATCAACGATTGTCAGTAAATGGCGTGGGGATTCTGAGAAATTAGTTCGGGTTAGAATACCTTTGTATTGAATTGGGTTAACATCTTGTTATTTTAAATTAAGACAATTCATTTCTTAGTTGATTTTCCTAATTTGTGTTGTGTAGGTATGGTACTTATTAGAGCATCTTTTTACAGACTTTGTTTAATTCTTACATATAGTTGAAAAACATGATGAAAATAAAAAAGAAACAGCTCAAATTAAACACCAAAGAATTGAGAGAAAATAAAAACTTAAATAATATTTTAAATTCAACGCATGAATCCATCTAATTAGTGATATAACTTGGTGAATCATTACAAAATATTGTGTTTCCTTATTGCATATAACATTATATATTTGTAATTCATTAGTTCAAAGAGCCAAGGGTTCATCTGTTAAAATAACTGGAAACAGTACAAAATAACATGAGTAAATAAAAGTTACATCTTGGAAGTAACAATTAAAGATTTGAATGAAAAATTAAAAAGAACTTGTAAAGAGAAGAGGATAAGTAAAACTTAAGTTTTATACATTTTTCTTGATAGATTGAATTTTATATATCTCATACTGTAGTCCATCCTTTCACAGTATACATGGAAAACTAATATGCTGTTCTTTCATATTTCTCTTGAAATGTTTGTTCCAAAACACATTTACTTTCTTTCACACTACAACTATTACTCGACTGTCATGGGCTCTTCCTTTACCCATCCAAGCATTGGTCTAATTTTTTTTCTCACTGGTTTCAGTCTTTTATAGCCCACTTAATTGCCCTTGGTGATATTTGTGTCATGACACTCTTCACCTGTGTCAAGGTACCTTCTGTCCTGGTTTGAATACAAGCACATCATTTTGGTAATATTTTCTCTTTTTCCCCATAAAACATCTTTAACAGGTTTCCATTACTATAATCATTTGAAGATAATTTAAGTGTTCTTTATGTTACATAGTTGATTTTTGTTAAAAATTCTTAATAAATATTGTTCCAAACAACAGTAATAAACAATCTTTACATAAAATAAAAAGGAAGCCACTTTGGGATAAGCTTCCTCTGATTTGTTTTCTTCAGTTGGTTTTTTGATAGTGTGATGTTTTAGGTCTTTCCTGTGTTGCTTTTATGCCTGCACCTTACTTAATTGAAAGGTCTGGGTGCAAATATTTAGTTTTCTTTTCATCTACAAACATTGTGGTTCATGCAAGGAGGTTTACTTTTCGGTTGGAACAATGTGATTTATCCTACCTTTGCCAGTTGGAAGCATATTCTGACTCTCAAATAATACATCTCCTCAAAATTAGAATTTTAAGACAGAGTTTGTAGTTAACCTGGATAGATCAATATTCCCTGATGAAACAGTGTAAGTCTATGGACTTAAAAACTGTAAAATTCAACTTTCTTTTTTTAACTAAACTTTGTCGGAAAGCTCTCAGGATCGCCAACTTCATTGAAGATGAGCTGAAAACATTGTTAGCATACACAGTGGTTCGACTGATGGCTTATTCATTCATTTCTGTTGTTCTTTGTGTCTCAACTTTCATGAGCTCCCTAAGGGGTTCATCATAATTGTGCCCCTGTTCAAGGGTTCCAACACCTGACAACAGCTCCTCAGTACTTTGGTACCAAGAATAGATTTTGTACACACCCAAGATTCTGCTGCTTAGTCAGCATGCCACCAGCAGTATCAGTGATTACTGTGTGCTTTTGAGGTCTGTGAGGCTTCAATCCAAGAATAATGGATGTGTGGTAACCTTAACTATGGATCCATAGGTATTACATATCTTTGTGTCAGATTACTCATTCAGATCACATCTTCACCACCATTATTTACTCAGCCTGTGGACTTTTCAAATCTTGAAGATCTTATTTCTGGAGCTATTAGAGTTTAGTTAGTCTGAAGGTAGTGAAAGAGTCTTGATAATCTTCCAAGGTTTCATTTCCATTGATTGTTGAACCAAAGATCACAGGAGTTTGATGTTCAGTCATAAATCTGTTTTCATCTGTATCAATGCTTAAATTCTTCAAGATTTACAAGTTACTCATTCCTCAACCTGAGTTGGCATTTTTTACTGGTGTTAGGAATGTCCAAGCTCATTGTAGCTGGTTCCAATCTGTAGATTACTTTAGTGGTGGCATCCACCACAATCAACATTTTTCATGCATAAAGGTTAGGTACTGCATTTCAGAGCTTTTACCTTTGGACTAACATCAGCAGTATGTGGATTGTGCCAAATCATACAAGTTTTTGTCTCAGACACCAAGGTAGGCTTTATTTTAAGAGCTGATACATTCATTCCTGCTCCAATTCTATATGTCATCAGTCTGGACAGATGGTTCTTTCTCTTTTGAGAATGTTGGCATCATTTGAATCCTTCATTTCTGTAGAGTGAAAGCACAAAATATTGTTTCTTTGATTTTTATGAAGCCAAACAATCATATATATTGATTACTTAGATTCCTCAGTTTCCTTAATCAGGGTCATTTTTCAGTTTTGAGGAGGTTGTTAAGTTGAGACACTACTAAGATACAAGTACCTCTGTCATCACCTCCAGAATTCCATCTTTTCATAAATGCCTTGCTTCAGGGGTGAAGTGCATATACCAATATTCAGAAATTTCAGCATCCACTCATAGAGTATGAGGCTTCCCCTACTCCATATTTTAGTCCTTCTTGTTCTCCAAATGACAGTACATCGTGGTTCAGGTTATTAAGGGGAAATCGTCTGGCTTCAGTCTGACAATTCCATGGTGGGATCTTGCTTTTCCAATTGAGAAGACACTTGGTTCAGGGCTCATTATTTTTGAACCTTGGGCTTCCATTCTTGGGACTTCTTCTATCACACCATCTTATTAGCTTGCCATGTTCCACTGATAATTACTGCAGAAGCAAATCAATTGCTTCAACAAAAACAGGTTTTTACCAACAGAATAGATGCTACATTGCAAGGTTCTGTTGGATTGGTTCTTATTTTGGAACACCCAACTACTGTTTGTTTTTTTCAAATTTCATGCAAAACTACATGAGGGATATAACTGCTAGCTGTTTCTAATTTAGCAATGTGAGACCAGAGGGAAGGCAGCTAGTCATCAACACCCACCCTGAACTTTTGGGCTACTCTTTTACCAGTGGATAGTGGGATTGACTGTCACATTATAATGCCCCATGGCTGAAATGATGAGCATTTGGTGTGATGGGGATTTGAACCCATAACCCTCAGGTAGTGAGTCAAATGCCCTAACCACCTGGCTATGCCAGATCACCAACTACTGGCAATTTGGTCTGCAGTACTTCACCTTCTGTCTTTAGCAATGGATGCATTCCATCAGGAGGGAACAGGATTAAAACTTAAGGCCTTCCCTCCAATTCATGTGTTACCCAAGGTTCTAACTATGATTTGTTTCAACACCTTTTTAGCCCTATAGATACCACCAGATTAGTAGTTACATCCTGATTTCTGCTTTTGCAGTACCTTCAGAAAAGTCTGTCTTTTCCACTTCTCCTCTGGCCATTTCTGTGGAAGCAGTCATGATCTGACATGGGTCATCCAGCTATTCAAAAGCTTAATCTTCATGCAATCTTTTGCATAGTGTCAGTGTTTAATATCTAAGGTTGTCATGCATCTGTTTCAGTCTTTATTTATTCTCATGATAAACAGTTAGCAACAAAAATGACACACATATTGGCAATTATGTATTGTGAGGAGGTTAAACCTACTTTGATCAAAAATGCCAACCAAATTCTTCCACAACTGCATCATTTTCACTGATCCATCTGATTGCTAGTTCTTCCTTTTATAACTGATTAAATTTTTATCATTGTTATGTTTAGTGAGGATCTTGAAGGTTTTGTTGCCTGCACTGATATTTTTTAGTGTCCATTACCTCATTTTTACGGGATCCCTCTCTTTGGTAAGTGTTGCCCAAGAAAGCGTGTTTTTATCAAACTAATTCTGCACTATCAACCACTAATTCAGTGTACTTTATCTAGGTTGCAAAAGGCTCTGTAAAAATAAGGTTTCCCATAAGACCACCTATAAGTAGACCAAATGCTGCTATTGTACTGCACTGCACCACTCACTTGAACAAGTGAGAATACACAACATAACCAAGGATGATCTGTGCCTCAAAAAGTGAAATAAGTCATATGTCTACATGCTTTTACAAGTACATTTGACCACCACATATCTCAAACAGCTGGAGAGTAAAATGGGTATTCATTCTATTCCATTCTAGGACATACCAATGAGGTCAATAGATCCAGTATTTGTGGATCTCTCTGTGACCCAACTGGTGAAATGGGCTCTGAAAAACAGTTATCCTTATACATTAGATGATTTATGTAAAGCATTATGCAGTGAGGAAAGGTGTGTTTTGGACAATTAAACCTTTTGCAAAAAAAACACTGTGTAGCAGGGCTGTTTTTAAGATGCACAGTTTTAGCCAGGTTCAGCAACATTTTTAAAAGTGGTATAAAACAATCATCTGGGATTAATAAGGACATATAGAGGGTAAATAAAGATTTAGGGGTTAGTAGCAGGTCAAAAGTGGCCCCTAGGATAAGATTGGCCTACACAGCTAACCACCCTATGCCTTTTCAAGTTTGTATATGGTGGAAGCTTTATTTAGCAATGTGGATGGTATTCTGAAAAAGTAGAGAAACAGGCTCAATGTCAAAGAATGTAAGAACTTGAGACTGAAACTCACAACATATAGCCTGATATTAATTTGAATGTGAAAGCCCATTCATCATACAAAAATGTAAAACCTCATTCTATGTTTCTTAATGATTGTGTTGTGATGAATAAAATTTGATTACATATTGAACATTCTTGACTGTGAAGTTTCATTTATAATTTATGTTCTAAGAATTTGAGGGTTGATCACAACTTTATAAGTTTGTAAAGTGATTGACAACTCAGAAAGGTTTGGGAAATCCTGACGTACAGCATGACCAGACATGCTCACATAGACTTTACAATGTGGTGATGTTTCAAAATGGCATTATTATAATATACTCAACCTCTGTATTTACATCTGAAATATATAAAAAATTGATTTCAGAAGAGTTATCTTTTAATTTACAAAAATGAAAGTAGCATAGAGAGTAAATCTTAATTGTAAGAAAATAAGTATCTGTAATTTCTAATTCTAGTTTTATGTCACACTTATTTTAAAAAGATCATGTTTTATAGTTTATATAATAGCTAGAGTTTTAATTATGCAGGTAGAATTTTATAAATTTCACTAAATAATTGTATTTGAAGCTTTTTCAACTACTGAAGTCTTTAATATGCTAAGTAGTTTCTGCATAGAAAAATAATTTAGTGGTAAATATAATTAAGCTGCATAGACTAGAGGGGCACTCAGTAGAGCACATAACTCTATCACATAGTGTTGATCATATTCAGTTCTCATAACATGAAATAATGTGTTCATATATGCATCTTTTTTCAACAGATATGGACCATTTTCAGCAGGAAAATAGGAAATAATATTCTATATAAATCCACCAGGTTATATCAAAATCTGATCATTTGTGACTTATTTATAGAGCAAAAGTAGTGTGAAACATCAACCCCCATACTAAAAGATAGGATTTTTTTTATTTTCGTGGCCTTGAACCTGACCTTCCCAAAACTAATAACTCCTAAATTGGATCATAGTTCAAATGAATATCAACTTTCATCCAAATCCTTTCACCTGTTTTTGAGAAATCTTGTTGCCAAACACACACATGTAGAAGGATAAAAACATAACCTGCATCCACCTTCGGTGATGGAGGTAATTATAAGTGAAAAGTAGAAGTGCTTACAAACTACACACAAATTGGCCTAAAGTCATCAGCAGAACATTGATGTAAAATGTTATTAGGTCAAACCTAATGCTGTGCATTATAATTTTTTGAAAATTTTGTTGAAGGTTTCAAACTTAACAATACTAAAATGGGTATAAATCTTTTTAAAACATTCTGCTAGTAGTAAACATTTGATTGTGAATTAAATAATGTATTAAATGTTGCAGAATATTTTGTCCTGTTCTTTGTCGTTTCATTTTATAATTATGAATTTTCACAGGTATTGTTTGAACTTGCCCGTTTTCATGCACCCTCTACAATATTTCTGGATGAGCTAGATTCTTTGATGGGTCACAGAGGAGGATCTTTAATAAACAGGTATGTTTCATTTTGTTCAAATGTCTCATACATTTCAATTTAAAACCTCTACTACAAGCTTTTATAGATTAAATACAATAGTATGTTATCTGTTTCATAATTATGTTGTCTTCAAACTTTGTTTATGGAAAGTGGTTAACATAGAAACTTGTCCCATGTTATGTTCTGTTGGAATGAAGAAAAACATTAATCCATTTTTTAACTTTTTCTGTGTGTTATGTGGCAATACTAAACATGAAGAAATTGTATCATACATATGCAAAAACAGCTCCTAATGAAAATTGAATATGTATATATATACAGTACTGTGTAGAGGTGTTAAGACAAGAAAATATTTTGTCATTCCTTCCAGTTTATGGGCTAATTCTTTCATGCTATTATGGACTGTACATTTCAACACTATGGTAATGCTTCACTGATTCCTGTTGACAAAGGAATGAACTGTCATGATACCCCTGCACTGTATTCACTATATAGAAAGGAGCTAGTATATGGGGAGGTTATATGATAGAATAAATCAATTTAATAGCACTCTACAAATAAACTTTGATAAAAATAGTGTTTAACACTATATATTAAGTTTTGTTTCATGCCATGGCTCTAAAACATGGATAATTGTCCGTAGACCAGAGAGTTTGTATGAAAGCTTCACACGATGCTGGTTGGACTCTCTGACAAATTGCTGCAGACTTGAAATACTCCCCAAACACTATCAAGTGTATCTGAGATTGTGAGATGGAGACAGATGGATTTGTAAATAGGAAATGAACAAGCTGAAGACCTAAATTCAATGATACTGACATTGAGTATCATCATTTATGGAGCCTTCGGGACAAAAGAAAGACTGCCACTGATCTCAAGTGTGAGATAACAAACATGTACCAAATAGCAGAAAAGTGTTCAAATCTACATTATTAAGAAGTCTCAGTGAGAATGGAGTATTTGATCATGTAGTAGTTAAAAAAAACAACTTTATTTTGGTCTCCAAATATTGTCAAGACACTGAAATTTGCTAAAACTTATAAAAATTGAACTACTGATGATTGGAAAAGGGTGTAAACAATGGATGGGTCCAAGTTTGGTTCAAAGCATAATTTGTACATCAGGTTGAAGAAGGGAGAAAGCTACCTACCTCAATATATAGCACCTGCCATGAATTATGGAAAAGGCAATATGGTAGTTTGGGGGTCTTTTTCTGCTGATACAGCAGGAGGTATTTGCAAAGTAGATGGAATAATAGACTAGTACAAGTACCATCAGATACTGACCCATCATGGTATACCCAGTGGTTTGTCTACTACCAAGAAGATTACAACCCCAAACACTCATCCAACCTATGAAGAAATTACTTAAAGAAAGAAGTTGCTGGAGTCATTCAAATAATGGAATGGCCCCTACAGAGCCCCACTCTCAACCCAATTAAGCAGATCTGGGATTTGATACAATGAAAACTTGACAAATCAAAACTTAGTTTGAAATAAACTTTATGGAAGTGTATTAGAAATATTTGGAGTAAAATCCCAAAGGTCAGTCTGATTAAATATTTTGCAATGAGGCCTGAAAGACTGTTTGCAGTTATTAAAGTAGAAGGGGAACACACAAAATATTAACTGTTTGCTGAAAAGCACTTAAGCTGAGTTTCTCTTGTACTAAATATAAAGAATATTAAAATTTTGATGCTTTACCCATGATTTACCTTTCATTTTTCTTTGAAGGTAACCTGAAATCTAATTTTTGACCTTCTTCTGACACTTTGTCACAGTACTGTATTTTTTAATTTTTGTGGAATATCAATTTCAGGCTTCTGTCAGATTATTCATTGTATATGACTTAAATACAATTATAATAATTTATTTTATTTGTTTAACATGTTATTTATCTTGTAACTTAACATTTAACAACTTTAATTGAAAACAAGTAACTACTTTTAGAAAGACATTTGTTATGACAAAAAATTTTGAGTAAGTTGCTCTACAGAAAATTAGTTAAGCAGTAGTCTGTCTTTAGTTCACTAGGACTAATTCTGAAGTGATATTTTGTTTGCTGCAAGTAGGCCAATTGCAACTAAATTTGATGTGGTTACACTTCATATGATTATTATTATAGAAGTAAAATACCTGTATGTATATGTGTGTATGTGTAAATCAGTTGTATGCTTCCAAATAAAAGTATTTTATCAAGTTCCACTATGAAATAGTGGAGTTTTACATATAACTTCAACTAACTGGTTCTTTACACATGCTGTTATCAAGAGTATAGAAAATTAGTTTTGTTATAATTTACCTCATGATTCATGAAAAGCTACACAATTTAATTTAAAACTTACAGTAGCAGGACAAATGTACAACATATTTTGCTATCTGTATTTGAAAGAATTAAAATATTCCTTTATTGTCCTGAACACTCCTAACCTTAAAGTAAAGAGACTAGGAAGACAACATAGTTTTTTTTAAGCTTGCTTATTTTGTTAAAAACCCCTTAGATCATTGTAAGGAGATCAGAAACACAACATATTTTTTTAATACTTGTTTATTTTGTTGAAAACACATAAACTAAATATGAGGAGATCAGAAGGACATCATAATTTTTTTTTATTTTAAAAATATGTTGTGAACAATAGTATTGTGATATTACCCAGAAATAACAAAATTAGAGATTGTATAATATGAAATCTTTATTATCTCTTTAAAGTTATACTTTGTGTGTAATTTGTCTGCATGGCATGTTAAAGTTGACTTTGAACATTTGTAACAGTCATCATTGTTATTATATGGAACATATCTAAATCACTCTTATATGAAAATGATCATAACTATGGTTATCATTGAGTTTTTGAGATGTGAAAGAAATTTTTATTAAATTTTAATTTAACTGGATTGTTACTTCTAACTAATTTTCTATACTTGTATTTCTAGTTGTTTTTCATTAAGTGTCCATTTACTTGAAGTTTTAGTTATTTTTTTGGTAAATTAATTGAAAACAATTGTAAATTGTTTGAGTTACAAGTGAATGTATTTCAGAAAAAGAAATTTGAAAACAAAAATTTTATTCGAAATGAACTTTCTGTTTGATTCAACAAACCAAATTTGATACTAATATATTTGAGCTTAACTTAAACAATACAGAATTTGGCATAAATATGTTTCAGTTTAACTTCAGTAATGTAAAATTTAGTGTTAATATGAAGTGAGACTTGTCTCAACTGAACTGCAAATAAAAAAATGGCAAGCATTAGAGTATTCCTTGACTGCTGTTGTTCGTTTTCAAAGGAGAAATCAGTTCTTTTTCTCTTCTTTTGTTTTTTGAAAACATAAACATAAAAATTGATGACTAAAACCAACATTTTGTTGCATCAAAATTAAATGTTAATTGATAAAACCTACTTAATAGCATTTTCGACACCGAGGTTAGAAGTATTAAGACCTTTATTGACTTAACATATAACCTTATACAGTTGTATAATTTGAGAAAATGGATGTTTCTGTGTTGGGGTTACTCTCAGCTGCAGTTTTTCTCATTATCTACTCTATCAATAGTATGGTTATTTGATCACTTAAAAATTTGTGTCGTTGAAGGTGTGTGTATTCAAAATGTTGTTTGCAAGCAATATGAATTTAGTTCTTAATTTTAGATTTCAGCTTGAAATTCTACAACTGTATGTATTTCAACACATACTATTGGTAGTATTTAAGTTGGAAAAATGAATGTTTGTCAATCGATCACATAAGAATATAAATAATGATAAAAGAAATATGAAAAAAATAATAATTATATGAATAATGTATAAATGTAAGGCCTACTTAGAGCAACTCCTGTGAAAGCATGTATTTGTTATTCATTATGAACTTATATATTGCATAATACAATTTCTTATTATCTGTTAAAGAAGTTGATTGTTTTGATATTATTAAAAAGTATTATACATAAATATCAACTAAGTCGTGTCAAGCTATAGTATTTAATCTGTCTGTGCTTTGTTTTGCTATTGGTTGTTTTGTTTTGTAATTTAAAAAATAATAGGTGAAGGTATTTCTCATAACATCCAGTTTCAGAAATGATTTACTCACAGTATTTCATACATGTATAAATTATTACATTTGCTCATGTAAAGAATTCATAAATATTGTTCAATCATAATAATGTAATATATTGTTTTTTGTGTGATATGCAAGGTAAGTTTTCAATGCCACAAATATTTATTAGGTGAGACTTCTTACAGTTTGATTCATATATATAATACCATATTTTGGACTCAGTCCAATGCTTACTAATAAATAGTTCAAACAAGTTAATTTAATTTGAATCATATGGAGGAATATTTATCTAGCCAACTACATTTTTTTATATTATCAAAATTATGGTCCAAACTTCTACTAATGGTGTAAAGATTTTTAGTTTAGTGATGAAATACAATATTTTCAGTGAACATGAAGCAAGCAAGAGAATGAAAACTGAACTTTTGATACAGATGGATGGTTTGGCAAGATCAGATGATCTAGTCTTTGTATTAGCTACTTCTAATATTCCTTGGTGAGTATTAGAAATTAGTATTGCAGAATATGATGCAAGATTTTTGATACTAGTTTCCAAGTATAGAGGTTAATAAGTACATGAATTGTATTATTAAGCTGATAAATCAGATTTCAGAAAATACACCTCTCTTATTTTTGTTTAATAATCTTTTCTTGATCCAAAAGTGGACGTAGTGACCACAGCAGTGAGAGATGATTACATTAGTAATTGTTAATAACAATGTTAAAAGAAAAATGCATAATAATTTGCCAACCACATAATATCTTTTATATCCAGTCTTGAATGGTGTCTTTGTCCAATACAACTGCTTTTTGGGGCCAACTTGGATATTACAGACATGGTAGTGATTTACATGCAACTTGTATCAAAAAGTTGTTTAACAACAGTTACCTAGATTAGGTTGGTGAAGAGCAATTTTTCATAAATATTTATTTATGTCACAACAAATCAGAATCATGTTAATGATTTTTAACACTAAGTTATTTACTAGCAGAAATGCCACCCTACAATGGCTGTTCAATTATGATCATGGGGAGCTGAACAATGTGCTTCTTTGTCATGAAATTGCTTCTGTTTTCTTCTAGCTTGTTTTTGACTTTTCTCACTGGATCTTATGCCATAACTTTCTGAGTGAACCTGTCTCTTTCTTACTCTTTCTTTCTGTAACTTGCATCCTGAAGTTTTTTTAAGTCACTTTTACATTTAGCAATTTTTGGCATCATAATTTTCATTTTTTTCACCCCTTTATACTCATATTAAAGTAAAAAATATTTGTGTAAGTTACAAAAATGCATTACTACAAAATTCCTGCAAATTTGTCTGCAATGAACTCTGTATGAAGGATTTGTCATTCCTTCAGTCACTGAACAATTCCATTCCAAAACTGTACTTCCCTATTCTCTCAAGATTAGTTATTATCATCCAGTGTTGCTTTGTATATGCAAATGTATTATTCATGCACACTGCAATTCTTTTGCTCTCCCTGTTGGAATCAAATGATTCCAACTTATCATTCATAAATCACTCCACCAATAGGAGTGTGACATATGTGACTCCATCTAAATGCCTCTATCAAACAATGACTTTTTATTTGGCAGTTTTTGTGCTTGGATGTTTTCTTTTTTGTTTGTGTGAATTTTCACATTTGTCTCCAGTATACTCAAAAAGTGGTCTTAATTTATTTTCACTTCTAGTTTCTGTTAAACCTGTTTCTTAATTTAATCCCAGTTTATTAAAGTTGCATTGTCATTTGTATTTTTTATTATTGGTTGACTGTTCTTTGTTATGAATTCCCAAGTTCATGTTTCCACTGTGGGGGACACACCTGCAACTAGTGCTATGTCTGAAGCCTCAAGTGCGGGCAACCTGGTGGGAAATTTATCTACATATATTTACTAAGAGATTAAACATTACGTTCATCAACCTTTGTTTCTGGATCTTGTCTCACTTCCTCCCAAACAAGTTAAGCCTGTCCAGGTGGACGAAAACTTGGATCACCCATTTCCAACTCCTGGATTTTGTAGTGCCTTCCCATGCCTCACATGAGGAGTCAAATAGGCCTTTTTGTATTTTGATTCTCATGTATGTGATATTTTATCCCTTTCTCTATTTTTTTTATTCACCACATCCTTTCTTACTCATTTTGTCATTTTTCTTCAATGACACACATCACGTCTTCAACAGTATTGGGGACTGTCCAGTAAATTTTCATCTGGAGAAAGCTCAGCTTACTGATTTTCTTCACCACTGGTATCCATTTGTCAAGGATCATTGTGTTCTTCAAATTTTATTGGAAGGATTCATGATCCTGTTGTTTTTTCTCTTACCTTTCATGTCTCCTGTACCTGTTTTCTTCCCTCTACCTTGGAATCCCATAACCAGGAAGCATCTGTTTTAGGTGGTTCAGGAGAAACTACCTCAGCAGTCTATTGAACTTGTTCTACATCTTTCACCAGGTTTTTATTTTTGACTCTTTGTTGTTGCCTCAGTATCCTTGTTCAACTGCCCTGTTTTACCATGGAGTCATTTTTCACACTACAGTGGGAGTTATCTTCAGACTTATGAATGATAAAAATGGACATTGCTAATGCTTATTTCCACAACTCTATATCACTAAAGTCTTGTTCATGTCTTCAGGTCCTTCATCACATGATAATTTCGCAATTTCACACCCTAACTTTTGGGCTTGCTTGCACTCGAGTTTCCTTTCAGGTGGTCAGAGCTTTTGCTCACCATCTTCGTGCTCTGGGATTGTGAATCAACTATCATGTGGATGACTGGCTTATTTTGTCTTAATTCAAACTGGAGCTGGCCAGCCATTCTCATCAGCTCCTTCAAATGGTAACTTGGTTGGGCTAATTAATCAGATTGGAGAAGTCCTTCCTCTGACTTAGTTTACCATGTCCTTTCAGCACCTTCACTTTCTGCTCATGAGGTTCTATCACTTTTGGGGATGTGGTCTTCAGTTACATCACTGGTCCCCTTTGGCTGTGTGCATTTGCAATCCTTTCAGAATCCACAGAACCTTGCTTGGGATCCCTTGTTATTCACTGTTACCCTTCCTTTTACCTTGATGAAGGATCTGTAGTGGAAGTTGGACAAAGCCCATACTTCATATAATGTCCTGCTTCCTTTTCCATTGTCTGGATTTACATCTTTTCATCTGGGCTAGGGTGCATGGGTCAAGTACTCAAAGGCTTCAGGTGATTGACCCGTAAACAAAATGTCTTTGCATTACAATGTTCTTGAGCTTCTCATGGTCTTTCAGGTCTTGATTCACTCCATTCCTCTCACCAGACCATGTCTGGTGATGATTCATTCTAATATTTCTACAGTGGTGGCACATAAAAATCACTAAAGGAACACCCAGTCAAGATCTCCCTGTTTTCAAATGTTGGATCTACTATATTTGGCCCATGTGCATCACATTCATCTCATTACTTGCCACATTCTGGGTGCTTTGAATTTCATAGCAAATTGTTTTTTCTGCCTCAACAAAATATACCCTGTAGTTTTCCAGTGGCTTTGCAACTGGTATGGATTTTCCCACATGGATGCATTTGCCTCATACCAAAACCAAAAGTTACTCCACTTTTGGTCCTAGGTACCTCATCCTTGGCTTCTAATTGTCTATGCATTCAGCCAGGATTGGTCACAAATTCTTTTATGTTTATATTCCTATTCGATTACCTTGTTTGGTTATTTCTCTCATTTCTGCTTTTGTAAAATACTATACAATCAGTGCTGTTGTGGACAAAAGTAGAAAAATGTTGATGCAAAACATACTATATCATGGCAAAATATTTTAAACACATTCTATATTAGTACACATCTTTTGCTGTCCTGATGATGTCACTGTTCTTTTTTACACAATCTTTTTGTTGAGAACAGTCAAAAGTTTGGAACACTGTTCTGAGTCACTTTATTGCTGAGTAAAAAACAAACATATAAAACATTTATGAAGATGAAACCAACTTATTCATTGATTACTTAAAGTCAGGTTGAGTGTACTAGTTCCTTCTAGATTATACATTTAAGGGATGTATGGAAACTGGTATTATTAACCATTTCATAGAAAGTTTTCGTAGTTGAGCTAATTATCTCCTTCATATTTTAAGCAATACTAATCTTTCAGTGTTAGTTGAAATGCTTGACTCTTGTAATTTGAACTTCTGTAACTTTGTATTTATGAACATTAGATTGTAAAGACGAAAACATTGACATAACAGACCCCTTCTGGTAAGAAACCAGTAAGCTAGAAAAATATCCGAAATTTTTAACCTGTTTCAGGAGACACTAATTTTATTGTTGTTGTTGTTTTTACAAAATAAAATATGTGGAATTTTGCTCTGTTTTTCTAGGGAACTAGATTATGCTATTTTACGTAGATTGGAAAAGAGAATCTTAGTTCCGTTACCAAGTATGGAAGCTCGTGCAGCTATGTTCAAACAGTTTCTTCCACAGAAGGAAAACAATAAGGGTAATCAGAGTCACAGATTTTTAAATTGTGATGTGGATTATGACCAGTTAGCTCAGGTATGTATTCTGATAGAAAAACACCAACTGTGTTTCATGATGAGATATTTGTAAATTATCATCCAGTCATTTTATACCTGAGAAAACATATTTTCTTCTAATTTAAGATAAAAGGTTTCAAGTATAAAAGCACGTAAAAAATAATGAAAAACTATTATTGAACAATTAATGAAAGTAATAGAATTTTACTGAAATGAATTTCTTTGTCGTTCCTCCAAAATGCATCGACTCTTCACTTATTTATCAGTCTCTCTAGGTAATTCTTTAATCACCAGATTTTTAGTAAAAACTACACAAAACAACTAAATGTTATCATGAACAAAAGTATGTGTGCATTCTAAAAGAGACATAAGTAGTACTCTTGAGTACTTTCACTGTATTCTAGGTCACAAAGTAAAAAACATTGTGTGGACATTCTGACACAAATTTTCGACTCTTTGACCATATAAGGGATTTGATAGTAATAAATATTTATTTTTCTTGGTGATTCAAAGCCAAATAGATAATATTTGTGTTAAAATACCAAAATAATATTTATTAATTAACATTTATTTACCACTTAAAACTTTTTAAACACTAACTCTGTAATATTAGTAACAGTAGGCCTAGTTTTAGTTTGATTTAAGCATTAGGCTTAATACATAAACTTAATGTAAGACTTAGCTGAAACACTGCTTGGCAAATTTTATTTTCATTTTGGCTAAAACTCAGGGTCATAAAATTTCTATTAAACCATTTTACTGTTCTATTACTGAAATTATCAAAAAGTAAAGAATAAAAAACAAACCCTTTCTCGCAAATTAACATGAGCATTCAACATAAACACCATAGTTGGCCTGAGAATAATCAGGTGATAGTTTTGTTGCAAAATGATTATTTATATTGTTGAGAATTACCAATAAAGGAGTTAAATCATTCTTATCATAGTGACAAAGGGAATGAGCCGTTTATAATTAGTGATTTTGCATAAGAATTATTTTTTTTTTTTTTTCACTGATGTGAATTCATCATGTTGAATATAAGAAGTAAATATTTTAACTTTGTTTACAGTATTCTGTATGATGAGCATGCCTCCAACATTTTCATGATTAGCAAAATGAAATGATATTTGACAGTTCATCTAACAGTATTTTTCATGTAAATAGTTATTTACAAAATTTATGTCTGGTTGATAGTACTTTCTCTTGAGTAGAAATGAGCTATTTCTGAAAATTTGTACAGTTAAATTCTGATGTAATGAGGAGAAAATAATTTTGGTTCATAAAAAAAATAATCATCTTTCAATGATATCATGAGGTAATTTGCAGCTGCTAAATCTCCTTAATGTCACACTGAGATATAAGATCCCATATTTTCAATTGAGCCATTTAAGCCAATCAGAAATGGAATGCCACAAGTGCCCAAGAACATTTGTATTAATTGTTACAAAGGTGAATTTTCCAAACCTAACACTCTTTTTACAATTGGAAAAGTCAATTGCTAGAATGCTGAATTTGAATAGCTGTTTAAATGTAATTATCAACATGAACCATGGTATACCATGTAATAGAAAAGAAAGACATTGATATAACTAGGGAAATAGATATTACAATGAAAAATAAATAGCACTGAGAACTTTTAACACAAGTGTGATTGGTCATTGTAGTGATAGAAGAGAGACAAATCAAAGATTACTACATTTTTATACATTGTAAATTCAATTTAAATGTATGTGTATGCCTGTAATGATCATTTTTTTTATCCTTATGTACAGTTTTAGAACACTGCAAACACAAGCTCTTGTCTGCTTGAGTTGATTCTAGCTTCTGATAGCTTAAATGTTTGTAATTTTGCATACAGTTTTAATTGTATAAAATAGGGTTGTGAAATGTTTGAAAAAAAATTATTTTCTAATTGACAAAATCCAACCTGTTTATAAAAATCTACTTGCCTACTCTCCACCCTATAAAAACACACATGAAAAAGTGAAATGTAATTTTTAGGACTGCTTTTTATTCAATAGGGAGCACAGTCGATATAATGCTGCTGCCAGCTTAGTTTTATTGAGAATTGTATACGCTACACATTACATATGTATTTGTTCATATACTTGTATAGTTTTTAACTTTCAGTCATTAGGATGTTATAGTGCAGTATGTAGAATAAATACACCACACACAAACTATTAAAGAAATTATGGTTTATAGTAATGTCACCATAAACTAACATTATGTGTAATAATAAGTATAACATTTTATGCTATTTAGTCTTTATAAAGAAGTCAATTTCTGGGCAACTTTTGTAAACAAAAACTGTAGTAATATTGTTACATTAACTTAAATGTATTTGATACTGTGTGTTTGACTGTACATTCAAGGTCTATATGTAATTGTGCACATAATTTTGCTGTAAGGACAAGTGTTATGTATTTCTAAGTGGTTTTGAGTATTTCATTAAAGCAAGTTAAGTGTAATATGAAAATGCCAAAAAATGTTACTTATATAATATGTAAATACACTAGTTGTTCATTACATAAATGTAAAAAAACAAAACAAAAACTTACTGACTGATAAAACAAACTTTTCATTTTTAATGTTAATGTACAGAAAATAAACATCAGTTAAGATGGTGTTAAACAAGTGAATGATATATATAATTCAGTATAGGAGTGTAATGGCACAGGTTTCATTTAATACATCACTGTATGAAAACATTTAATAACTTAAATGCCCTTTGAAATTTTGCAGAACTTGTATTTTAACTTCTTCAGTTTTATATAATGTAAAAAGTCCTCAACATTAGTGTTCAGTTATTATGCGATTTTTTGTTTTAAGTTTTGTTCCATATTCTTTTATATTTTGATTTCTTATAAAATGTGTGTACTATCATTAATTAATTCATTATTGATTTATTTCAAGTGTCATTGTACTTAATAGTAGGGATTAACAAGGATTCCAAGTAATTCATCAGCCAAAAAAAGAAAAACACCCAATCAACTTCCTAAGTAAAAAACTGACCATTCAAAGTATTGGTTACAATAAATACACTCAAAGAGTCACTAACATTTACAGTATAATAATTTTCTAAACAGAAACTTTTTTGTCTATTATCTACCCACCTGATCACATCAGTGGGGCTTGTGCTTAAACGACTTGGACTATCGCTACAAGATTTCTCCAGCTTACTTGACTTGTCTGTGGGTATCTACTTTTTATATTCCACTAAAAATCCATTTAAATACGTGAGTATAATATAAATGGTAAACACATCATGCATGTACTTAAATATACTTTCAACCCAACAGGTGACACTACATATTGTCGGATAGATGTGAAAGTTTCTAAAGGTAAAGTTTATTCTTTACACAGATTTGACATAAAAGGTAAACAAACAAAAGTACCAAATAATTCTGCATTTTAAAATGAAATAAGTATCATGCTATAAAAATTAATGAAAGAAGAATTAGAACCATAATCACAAATTTATAAAATTTAATCTCTGCTTTGACAGCTTTATACACTTTTCTACAGGGTAAGGAATAAATTTCATAAATTTCTGATTGTAGTTTTAATTTTTGTTTCATTACGTTTTATAACAGTATCCCTGATCCCTGCTTGGTGTAAAAATTAATAATTTTTCTAATATTTTTGTTACTTTCATGCCATTAGTGGAAAATTTATGTACTGCCAAGGTTTTGTGTTCCTCACAAGGTTTTGTGTTTCTCACAAGGTTTTGTGTTTCTCACAAGGTTTTGTGTTTCTCACGAGGTTTTGTGTTCCTCACAAGGTTTTGTGTTTCTCACAAGGTTTTGTGTTTCTCACGAGGTTTTGTGTTTCTCACGAGGTTTTGTGTTCCTCACAAGGTTTTGTGTTCCTCACGAGGTTTTGTGTTTCTCACGAGGTTTTGTGTTTCTCACGAGGTTTTGTGTTCCTCACGAGGTTTTGTGTTCCTCACGAGGTTTTGTGTTCCTCACAAGGTTTTGTGTTCCTCACAAGGTTTTGTGTTTCTCACAAGGTTTTGTGTTTCTCACAAGGTTTTGTGTTCCTCACAAGGTTTTGTGTTTCTCACAAGGTTTTGTGTTTCTCACGAGGTTTTGTGTTTCTCACAAGGTTTTGTGTTCCTCACGAGGTTTTGTGTTTCTCACGAGGTTTTGTGTTTCTCACGAGGTTTTGTGTTCCTCACAAGGTTTTGTGTTCCTCACAAGGTTTTGTGTTTCTCACAAGGTTTTGTGTTTCTCACGTTATTTTTCCCTTTCTCCTTATTTTTCACAACAAGTGGGTTTTGGGGCTTATTGGGAAGGTGTAAAGTCTTCCCTACATCTTTTATACTTTCCATTTTAACTGCTTTGAGTGGCTGATTCACTGGCTTTTCATCTGTTCCAGCCACAACCATCTGCACTGATTATAGACTGAAGAGCTTTGCTTTGCTTCAAAACGTTCTTACCTCTGCTACCACATGTAGCTATTACTCAGCTACTAGTGTTTCATTTATGTCCATCCAAGCATTTTTCATGCTTGCTACAATTATTTTGGTACTGTATATAAGAACCTTATTGAGATAATTTTATCAGTTTTTCTTTGCAAAGCATTTAGGCACAGGTTTCTCTAAAAAAACAAAAAGTGCTGTGATAGTTAACATCACAGTTACAATTTTGATGTCACTTAATTGATTTCAATACAAACAATATTTATTAATTTTATTTTAAAAACTCTTTTATTTATACAACATGTCATTTTCAGACATGAATTTTCAAGATTTTTTTTTTCCAGCATGAAGGCTAATCAGTTCTCCCCTATTCCACCTCTGTTATTTAGCATCTCTTATGGGTCTGGTGGGGTTACTCTCAGTTGATGCTATCTATGATCTTATTCATATATTCAGTCTGGGTGTATCTCACCAGAGGTTTCTTTCATTGCTTTTGTCAATGACCCAGGATATTCTGAAGGGAATTTTGATGCTCTTTTCCTGGCACCTTCATTTATTATGTCATCTTCTCACAAGACCAATTTGGATCAGTCACTTTCAATTTCTTCAGTTAGTTAATCAGGTTTATGAGGTTTAGGGGCTTTCCCTGGTTACCTTAGAACCTACTCCTTCTTTGATGGTTGAAAGGTCTGAGAGCAACTACTCAGTTCTTTCTCCTCACCTGATGTTGCTTTTCGTGCTGGGCAGTTTACCTCTCAGTTATATGATAACATGGTGGTACATCTGTACTTTGTCCCCCATATTTGTTAGAACAGCATGCTTTGGCTTCCCACTGCCAGGAGGATGTACATATAAATTTCCAAAGTTTTGATCTTCTTAAGGACATGTATGGTTCCAGACTGAACCCCGTGATCACTTTGAATAGATCACAGTTTTTCTTATTTGTTTGACCCTCACTACTGTCCTGAGATATTTGTCTTTTCTTTAAATCTTGTCAGGAGCATCTCAGCATTCCCCACATTACTTTGATGGTGAACTGGGTCCTTTGCTTACTTCTATCTTGATAGGATTATCAGTTTCTGCTCTTGTCTTGGATTTCTGACTTGTATGTTGTTGGGACTTGTTGGAAGGAGTTCATCTACCTGCTGCTGCTGCTCTCTCTGAATTATGTGAGACTCCTTTTCTTCATTTTTTAATGTTTGTAGAATTCCATAGACACTGGGATTCTGGAATGATGTTACCCATTTGTATTCTTCCTTGTTATCATTTGCTTCTAGACTTTCTTTGCCTTTTGCTGGAAGTCATGGCATAACTAGTTGTTGTGTGTTCTGACTCCTGGCTTCAGCTCTTAGGTCTATTGGTCCTCAGAATAGATTCCATCCATATTACAGAGGCTTCTCTACTGAGGCAGATCATAGCCAATGCTATTGGTGGCTACCCTATGCTAGTACAATCTGTGGGAGCACAGTTATAACGTTCTCTGGACATGTGGAATTCCTTCACCACAGATCCATGGATACTTCAGGTTCTGGCATTGGGGTTGATCTTTCAATTCAGTTCTTTAACTCCATTATCTTCCCAATCTGTTGTATTTCCACCCTCAACAGATTTACAGAGTGTGTATTTTCATTCTAAGAACATCAGAAAGTTGTTAGTCAAGGGTGTGGTAGAGAGAGTCAATCACATTCTTCTGAGAGTTTATTCATGTTTATTTATTGTACCCAAGATGATGGGAGATTGGTGTATGATCATCAATCTTTCTTGTCTCAACCAATTTTAGATTGTTCCATGTGTAAATGAGGTCCTTTCTCGACCTATATTGGCATTTTCCACTAGGTCTGTAGATGATAAGATCTGTTCAATGTTGCTGATAAACATCTCCACATTTTCATAGTAAAGTCATCATGCTACTGACATCTCCACATTTCCATAATAAAGTCATCCTGCTGCCATCTGCAGATTACCTGGTTCAGTCCAACCAAATTTTCCTGATCAAATAGATGCCCTATCATGAAGTTCTTTGGTATACTTGCTCTCAGTTTGGGACTCTGATGATTAGCACAATAACCACACATTAGAACTCTCAACTACAGGCAGTTTGGTCCTTCATACCTTATCCTCAGGCTTTGGCAATAGATACATTCAGTAAAGATTGGAGAGGATTTCATGTTTGTGCCTTTCTCCCAATTTGTTACCATGGAGTTCTGGCTATGGTTCAGTACACTACATGTCAAGTGCTGTTTGTATCCCTGAATTCAGTGCCCCAGCCATGGTTTCCTCTTTTACAGCATTTTTAAGAGTCTCCACCTTTGCTACTTTCTGTTTCACCATCTCTGTTGAGGCAACCATGATCTAACATTCTACACCCAAACTCAAACTATATGTGTGGAAGTTATTAGATCCTTTGCATGGCATTAGGGTTTAACTTCTATGCCTTGTATTTGTCTCAATCTGTTCATAGAACAACAGTGGCCATTTATCAGTGGAAATAGCACACTTTATTACCAATAGTTTTTCATCTAGAAATTGAACACACTTCATTCAAAAGCTCCCCCAATTTTTTACCTGCTTTGTAACAAAGGTATAACTTCATCTACTGTCATTTTATTTATGGCATCTTTTTCAACTACTTTTCAGTATTCTAAACATTGGAAAGTACTTAATTTTTCAGTGCTTCTGACCTTTTCAAATAATTTTGAATCTTTCATTCTAAATGACCTTTTTAATTGCCTAATTGGGATATTAGGGTGGTATTACATGCTTTGTCTCAACATCCATTGGAACCTTTAGCTCCGTGTAATATGTATCACCTTCCATTTAAAGTGTGTTTTTCATTGCATCTGGCATATGGACATTGTATGTCAAAGTTGTTTGCACTACATGTGCACAGGACTCTTTATCATTCCACTTTTGTTATGATAGATGCTTTCTTCCTAAGACTGGCAGTCAGAAAAGGGAATAAATCCTCCTCACCAATCCATTGTCAGCTATTTTTTTCCTCTACAACTACTCAGATCCAAATCATTTGTTATGTTCTGTCAGTGCTTGAGGTGTTATGTGACTTGAACTAAGTCCTTCCATGGTTCTAGAAATTAACTCTTTATTCTGTGGGATCCATCAGTGTCCCAAGATTTATCTACAGTTACCTTCATGAATTGTTCTGTGCTGCTCATTCCAGACTTTCTTGAGGCCCGGCATGGGCAAGAGTGTTAAGGCGTGCAACTCGTAATCTGAGGGTCGCGGGTTCACATCCCGTTGTGCCAAACATGCTCACCCTTTAAGCTGTGGGTCGTTAAAATGTGACAGCCAATCCCACTCTTCGTTGGTAAAAGAGTAGCCCAAGAGCTGGCAGTGGGTGGTGATGACTAGCTGCCTTCCCTCTAGTCTTACACTGCTAAATTAGGGATGGCCAGCACAGATAGCCCTCGAGTAGTTTTGTGTGCAATTTAAAACAAGCAAACCAGACTTTCTTTGCAGGCAAGGGAACTTCTGCATGTCAAATTTCATTCCACAACTAGAGCTGCTCGTTAAATTGTTCACTGGAGGACATCATGCAGACTGGTATGTGGATTTCTCCCAATACTTTTCTCATTATTTAGATTTTGTTTACCCCTTGTGGCCATTCTGACCACATCTGCTAGAATATAAAGAGATGGATTTTTCCTTCCTCTTGCCTCATTACATTCCAGGGTCCATCACCTTTTTTTTTCACTGGATTTCATTCCATGAAGAATATTTCCCATACAGGTGTGCTTTTATCAATTCAATTTTGCACTAGCAACTAGTTTTTACTATACCAGTTGCAACAGGCTCTGTAGAAATGAAGTATTCCATAAGACCATCTAGGAGCTCACCAGTCCAGGGTTTCATTCTCTTGATGAATGCCTTGTTTTAGGGATAAAATATGTATACCAACAGTCAAGACTTTCAGGATCCATGCACAGTTTACGAGGATTTTCTACATGATGTTTATGTCCTTTTTGGTTTTCAACATGCAATGCCTCATGGTCTTGACTTCTTAACTCAATGACTATGAAATACTTACACTGTAAGTAGGTATGTAACTCTCATGAAATTTCTTTACAAAAATGAAACTGGTTGATGAAATACTTTTAAATTTTACTTGAATGCTCTAAGAGGTAAGTATGTTTTGATACTTAATGTTATCCTATATTGAATATGTATTTCCAATAATACTTACCTCCACTGATATGCTATTGGAAAGTTTTACACTTATAATAGTCCAAGAGATAAGGTCAATTAATTTATATTTTTGTTGGAAATTAAGACTTAACATTTTTAGGAATAAAAAAGATTGTAGAATCCAAAACAGGTAATTCTTGTTGTGCAAAAATGTGACACTTGAATTATGACCCATTTACAATATGCATTTATACTTGTTGGGTTTTAAGTCCTAAACTGTTGGTATTATCACAAAAATATATTTACAAAGGAACTGAAGGCAAAACATATCTGTATTTTATGAGAAAATAGTAATACAACATATTTATTATGAGTAATGGCCCATTTTGGCCCCAAATGATATTTCCATCACATTACATATTGACAGATTGTTTAGGCAGAGTATTCATGATGAGTAAATTGAAATGGATGGCAACTGCTGTTATGCAGTCACCAGTTTATAAGACTGGTGTTGTGAATATTGTGTCTGATGCTAGTGTTTGGGTATAGTGCTCACAAAACCCTACCATTGCTGCAGTGTCCTTGTTTGGCATTATAGTATGTCCCTCTGTAGGGCTCCATGGTGAGTTGGAGCAGTGAGCATTCAACTTTTCTTCTTTTATTATGTATCCCCTAATAAAAATAAAATAATAATAAAACAGGTCATTGGTAAAGAACCAAGTCTTGAAGACTGAACAGCATTCTTTACCTTCTTCTACACCTGTATCTCATACTACATACTGTGTCAGACAAATTTTTAGGGCAAATATCTCCCTTTTTTATTCAGAAGGGACTAGAGGGGCTTGCTGGCTCTCCTAAATCAGTCAAGAAGCTACATTCTGGAGACATTTTAGTGGAAACATCCACCCCAAAATACAGTGAACTCCTCTTGCATTTGAAGGTAATTGGCAATATACCCAATAAGGTTATTCCCCATGCTACTTTGAGCTGCTCATGAGGAGTTATTATTTCCATGGATTTGAAGAACATCACCAAGTCAGAAATTCTCGCTGGTTTCTCCACTCACGAGAACAGAATTATGCTGCCTACCAGTGTTCTAATTTTGACATTTATATCACCAAGTTGATATTCCACTGCTTAGGTGGGTTATCAGAACTGTACAGTATAGCCATGTATTCCCAACCCTCCAGTGTTAGCTATTCAGTTAGTCAAAAACATCATGTCATGATTCTTTGACATGTGCTTGTTTGCAGTAGCAAAGACCTCAATGCTTGTGAGTGTGAACTGGACCCTCATTGTGTTATTTGTAGTGGCTCTTACCCCTCTTATTTTTGTTCTTGCCCTAGATGGGTAGAGGAGAAAGAGGTGCAGCATTTGAAAATGGTTCACAGCATTTCTTACCCCAAGGCTTGGAAGTTATTGTCCTCACCTCCATCTCAGTCATATGCTGCTGCACTATGTTCCACTGCTTCAGTGGGAATGCAGATAAATCTTTCTGTACCTCCAACAGATTGATTTTCACACCATGTGCAAATCGTTTTTGGCCCCAAGATGTTGACTGATTATAATTATTCATTCTCACCCTCAGTCACTGGAATTTGAATCTGCTGACAGAGACCTGCAGACTCAATCCAGGGCATAATCCATGGAGGTTGAAATACTTCCTTTTAATGTAGAAAAATGATACAGTTGTAAACCAAAGGGCTCTCTACCCAGTTCTTCTCCACTTAAATAAAAATTGCTACATTGATACAGTGGAACTTTTGAGTTTTCCATCTAATCTGGAAAACATTAAGGCCTTAATTTATTCCTCTCATCCTGTTGTCTTTCCTTACAGGAACTGTTTCTGAAACTTGTTGATACAGCTTTTCGGCAGTTTTCTTTATACTGGAACTACAGGTTGTGTGATAGACTAGGGCATGGAGGGTTGGCACTAATAGTTGACCAGCATGTGTCCTCCCTGTCTTTTTCACTCAATACACCCTTGGAGACAGTTGCCATTTGTGTTTTCTTGCATCATCAAATCACTGTTTATTCTATCTGCATGTCTCCTGGAGAGGTCTATGATGAATCAAACCTTGATATTCTCATAGAATAGTTGCTGTCTTCCTTTTTATTCCTGTGGGATTTTAATGGATGTAATCCCTCTGGAGTGATGCTGATATTGGTGGGAGCAGTTGTCCAACGGAGTATATGCTCTCAAATTAAAACCTTTCTCTCTTCAGTACTGGTTCTTATACTTATTTTTATGCACCTAGTCTCTCTGTCTGCTCCCTTTCACTTTTTTGGAAGAAGGAGGAATGATTGTTTTCCTATCATTTTGATGGAGACCAGCCATGGTTGATGCCACTCAACCAAATGTCTTGGTGGAAGTTGGACCATGCCAACCCGTTTTCTTTCACTGCTCTCTCAAAACTTGATTCTTCCATTATCAGTATGACATTGATTGATGACTGTGTGACAGCAGTGACTGATTGTATTGTCCAGGCAGATTCGCAGTCTAATCATAAAACCTCAACACGTTTTCCATGGTATTCTCAGCAGGTAATATGTTAAAACCAGAAGGAATCTTAGATCAGGTTAGCAACTAGTATTTTTTCTACCACCAGTTTCAAAATCAAATGGAACAACATTTGGAAAGTCAGTGAGCAGTATATTTCCCTCTCTTTTTCAGTCTTGCTCTCCAATGACCAGGCCCCTCAGTGTGGATTCCTGTACGTAGTATGGGGACCTTCCAGGGAAAGTTCTGTTCTGTCTGGTTACCTTCTCTGGGAACTAAAGATCCACCCACGCGTTTGCCATATGTGGTGACCCGTGAAGGGGAGGAGAGGATCCTGGTGGTTTAGGTGTCCAACCCTAACACACCACTTTGGCCTTGAATTCCTGTAGATGGGCAGCCTTTGGGTGGCCCCCCTTGGGTCAATCGGCTGGTCCACTTGGGCTAGAGTCAACCAAGTACCAGTGTTGGAAGTTCTCAATGGGTGTTGTGGACATTGTGCCTGATGCTGGTGTTTGGGTATAGTGCTCATGAAACCCTGGCATTGCTGCATTGTCCTTGCATGATATTGTAGTGCATCCCCTTGTATGGCTCCATGGTGGGTGGGGTCAGTGGGTACCAAAATTTTTCTTTTTTCCTATGGATCCTCCTTCAAAAAATTTAAATAAAATAGTGAAAAAACAGTCAATAGGTAAGCGACCATGTCTTGAAGACTCTGAGCAGCAATCTTCGATATCTGTAACACACGTACCTCATTTTCTTATATTACATTCTCTTTCAGAAAAACCTTTAGGGCAATTATCCCCCTTTTTTATTCAGAAGGGACTAGAGGGTCTTGCTGGCTCTCCAAAGTCAGTAAAGAAGCTTCGATCTGGAGACATATTGGTTGAAACATCCACAACCCACCACAGTGAACTTCTCTTGAATTCATCGGCAATTAGGGATATACCTATTGAGGTTACCCCTCATGCTACCTTGAATTCATCACGAGAGTTATTGTTGAGAGGGATTTGAAAAATGTCCCTGAGTCAGAGATTCTTGCTGGTCTCTTCACTCAAGGAGTTTCTGCAGTGAGGCGCATCTCCACTCGCAAAGATGGAGTTACACTGCCAACAAATACCCTCGTTTTGACATTTACATCATCACGTGCACCTGCCACCGTCAAGGCAGATTATCTAACTTGCAGGGTACGGCCATACATTCCAAACCCTCTCCGATGTTTCCAGTGTCAGAGGTTCAGCCACTCAAAGACATCATGTCATGGTTCCCTGACATGTGCTTGTTGCGGTGGCAAGGACCACAATGCCTATGAATGTGACATGGACCCACATTGCATCAACTGCAATGGTTCTTACCCTTCCTACTTTCATTCTTGCCCAAAATGGTTAGAGGAAAAAGAGGTGCAGCATTTGAAAATGACTCATAACATTAGTTATCCTGAGGCTCGGAAATTGCTGCCCGCCACTCCATCTCGGACATATGTTGCTGCACTTCATTCCACAACTACAGTGGGAGTGCAGACAGGTCTCTCTGTACCTCCAAGAGAATCGTTTTCAAAACAAATGAAAAGCCTTTTGATCTCCATGGTTAAAAAGGTTGATGAATCGACTTCCACACCCATCTCTGTTCCTCCCATACATTCCAACAAGCCTTAATCCACATCCTTCAGTTTCAAATACAGGCATTTCTTCTGATACATCTTTTACTCCCACCCCAAGAGGCAAAACAATCATTCGTTCGCGTCCTCAGTCACTGGAATCCCCTTCCAATAACAAAGACCTGCCCAATTGACCCAGGGCAGGATCCATTGAGGTTGATAGACCTCATCCAACCAAGGACAGTAAGGAAAAAAGACGTGGTCGTACACAGAAGGGTTCTCCAGCCACTTTGCCTACCCATCATTAAAAATGGCCACTTTGATACAATGGAACTGTCGAGGTTTACGTTCTAATTTGGATGATATCAAAACACTGATTGCTTCCTACCATCCTGTGTGTCTTTCCTTACAAGAAACTCATTGTCACTCAACACACCCTTGGTGGCCATAGCTATCCATGTTTCCTTGGGTCATACCATCACTGTTTGTTCTCTCTACCTGTACCCTGGAGAGACATATGAACAATCAGACCTTGATGCTCTCGTTGAACAGTTGCCGTCTCCCTTTCTACTCCTGGGGGACTTTAATGGACATCATCCCCTTTTTGGAAGTGCTGTTATTGATGGGAGGGGTTGCTCTGTAGAGTGTATGCTCTCTGATCACAATCTTTCTCTTTTCTATACTGGTTCTTCCACTTATTTTCATGCACCTAGTCAGTCATTTACCGCTATTGATCTCTCTGTTTGCTCCCCTTCATTATTCTCCCATTTTTCATGGAAGGTTGACAATTATCCACGAGGCAGTGATCATTTTCCTATACTTTTGAGAGAGACTGGCCATGGTCGATGCCACCCTACCCGCGTGCCCCGGTGGAAGCTGGATCAGGCAGACTGGTCCACTGTCACTGCTCTCGCAGAACTTGATCCTGCCATTGTGAATCAGCCATCAATAGACGACTGTGTGGCAGTGGTAACTGGCTGTATTATACAAGCAGCTGCTCAGTGTATTCCTAAAACCTCGACACGTTTTCCATGATATCCTCATCCGTGGTGGAATCCTCCTTGCCACTTAGCACGGAAGGCTCAAAAACGGGCCTGTGATACTTTTGTAGATATCCCACACTTTTGAACCATGTCGCTTTCCAACGGGCCCGTGCACATGCTAGTTGGGTAAGATGTCAAAGCCAGAAGGAATCTTGGATTAAGTTCACAACTAGCATATCTTCTACCACCAGTTCCAAGATCATATGGGACAGGATTCTAAAGGTCAGTGGGCACTACAATTCTGTCCCCCTCTTGATCTTACTCTCTGATGGTCAGGAGGTGGCTGATGTCTGGAGCATCAGTGATAGTCTAGGTGAAAGTTTTTGCCAGGTATCTAGCACTTCTGCTTGTTCCTCCACCTTCTTGGCCATCAAGACTCGAGCAAAACATTCACCTCTTTCTTTTCGAACTAACTGTCTCTTTGACTATAATTATCCCTTTACACTGGTGGAACTGAAAATGGCCCTTCATCGGTCTGGCAGTACATCTGTTGGACCTGATGATGTACACTATGACATGCTGCACCATCTATCTCCTTTTCTTTATGTCTTTCTAATTGTCTTTAACCGGATCTGGCAGGAGAATGTTTTTCCTGATGCCTGGCACCAGGCTATTATTTTACCTTTCTCTAAGCCAGGGAAAGATCCCAAGATTTCTTCAAACTACCGTCCAATTGCTTTGATGAGCTGTCTCTGTAAGACCTTAGAAAGGATGGTTAATGCTCGTCTTGTGTGGTTCCTCGAATCAAACAACCTCCTCTCGCCCACCCAGTGTGGGTTATGACGACAACACTCCACCACAGACCACCTAATTCGACTTGAAACATCAATCAGAGAAGCCTTTCTCAATCGCCAACATCTTGTATTAATATTCTTTGACATTGAGAAGGCTTATGACACAACATGGAGGTATGGCATTTTGTGAGACCTCCATATATATGGGTTACGTGGCCATTTACCCATGTTTATTAAAATTTTTTTGTGGACAGGAGATTCCAAGTTTGTGTGGGTTTTACACTTTCCTGTTCTTTTGTACAGGAACTTGGAGTCCCTCAGGGCTGTGTTTTGAGTGCCACACTTTTCAGTATAAAGATAAATGCCGTCACTGAACAACTCCCTCTCACTATTGTGAATGGGCTGTATGTCGACAACTTTCACATCTCATGTCAGTTGTTGAACATGAGATATATTGAGTGGCAACTACAAACTGCTCTCAATCGTATACTGAAGTGGACTATGGCGAACGGTTTTAATTTCTCTCTCTCTAAAACCGTTTGCATACACTTTAGCCACAAACAGGGTACTCACCCTGATCCTGAACTTCATATCGGTGAAGTTTCGTTGCCAGTGGTCCCTGAGACCAAGTTCTTGGGGCTTATCTTTGACTGTAAGCTGACCTTTATACCACACTTAAAGCAGCTACAGGTCAAATGCACAAGAGCACTGAACATCCTCCGTGTCCTCTCTACTACCAGTTGGGGAGCAGATCAATGTTCTATGTTAAAGGTATATCGTGCTCTTATTCGATCAAAACTCGACTATGGATCAATGGTCTATGGCTCTGCCAGACCCTCGGCCTTAAAGATGCTAGACCCCATTCATCACCAAGGACTTCGACTCTGCACTGAGGCTTTCCGCACCTCTCCAGTTCAAAGCTTATACATTGAATCTCATGAACCTTCTCTGCACTTTTGCTGTTTGCAACTATCTTTTCTGTATTCTTCAAAACTTTGTTCCTTACCAAAGCATCCCACCTGGGGATGTGTTTTCCTTCCTCGGTGGGCTGTACTTTTTCAGGACAGACGATCTGCCATTGCTCCATTTGGCCTTCGCATCCAGGCCCAATTGGATGACAATGCAGATTCCACAGGTCAGCCCCCAAATGTGACCTTTCTTTCAGTCATCTGAAAAAGGCAGATACTCCAGATTGGAAGTACTGTCATTTATTTAATGAACATCTTTCAAATAATCATTTCCATTGATACAGATGGTTCCAAATCAGGTAATTCAGTGGGCTCTGCTATGGTTTGCTGCGGTTCGGTGGTTGCGTGCAGAATCCCCTCTACAGCTTCTGTGTTCACTGCTGAACTGTATGCCATATCTCTTGCCCTGGATCATATTGAAGCTGAGCAGTACTCCAACTGCACTATTTATACTGACTCGCTTAGTTCCATACAGGCCCTGGAATCGTTACACGTTGGCTCACACCCTGTTCTCACTGATATTCAAAACCGACTGGCCCATTTCTCATTAACTGCTACTTCTATCTAGTTTTTCTGGATACCAGGCCATGTTGGTATTCGCTGGAACGAGCTTGCAGACACGGCAACTAAATCTATCTGCTTCAGCACTATCACCACTGTGCCTATTTCATACGTGGACTATGGTCTTGTATTCAAGGCTCGGCTCTGTGCCAGCTGGCAGTCCACTTGGAGTGAGCAACGCGACAAAAAGCTTTTTCAAATAACACCCTATATTGGGCTTTGACCATCTAGCTTCCGTAAGGTTCGGAAGGAGGAAGTTGTTCTAACTAGACTACGCATTGGTCACAGTTTTTTAACTCATCGTTTTCTTTTATCTGGAACTGATGCACCAGTGTGTAGTTTGTGTAACACTCAAATCACTATCAGCCACATTTTACTTTCTTGGCATCGTTATGATTCTCAGCAACGGCAATATTTTGAACATGTTTTTTTCCAGCATTTATCTGTAACATTGGACAGTGTTATTGGTGATGTTGACTCTGTCCACCTTGATAAAGTTTTTAGTTTTTTAATGGCCATTAATCTTTTTAATCTCATTTAAGTGTTGGATATTTATTCATTACACCTTTTTAATTGTGGTTCTCGTTTCACAGTTTCATTCGCTCTAGTCCAATTTGACATTGAAAAATGGCCAGAACATTAAATAACTCGACACCAGGACTGGAAAGGCCAACTTCAGGTGACTAACGCTGCTGTTTGAACTATCCGTTAGTTGTCCTGGCAAGTTGTTATTCCAATTTTGCTGCATGTCTTTTAAACTTTTATTACTTTACCCTTTGGTACTGGCCATAATGACACATAACCCAGAACCAGGACTTGAAAGACCAACTTCAGGTGACTGACAGTGGTTCTGGTACTTGCCTGTTAGTCTTCCTGGCAGGTTATGATCATTACCATTCTGCTACAGGAAGTCCTTTACAACTTTATAGACTGGATGTCAACATCAGTTTAATGCAATTTTCTGTTTTTAATTGCTGTTTTGTTTTTACCTTTATTTACTTTTACAAATTTTACGACATTTACTTTACTTTTACCTTTTTACTGGACATTTGGCTACTCATTATTACGATTTTGCTATATGTCTTTTAAAACTTCTATTATTTTACATTTTGATAATGGCCGCTATGACACTTAACCCGGAACCAGGACTGGAAAGGCCAACTTCAGGTGACTGACGGTGGTTCTTGAACTTACCTGTTAGTCTTCCTGGTGGGTTATGATCATTACCATTTTGCTTGAGTAAATACCTTACAACTTCTTTTACTCTGATTTCTCTCTTACCATTGTAAACTAGGTGTCAACATTGGTTTATCCTTTTTCTGTTTTTCAATGATGTTTTGTTTTACCTTCATTTCCTTTTCTGTATTTTACTACATTTAATTTATTTTTACCTTTTTAACGGACATTTGGTGCAGATAGCCTAGCTGCTTTGAGCCATAAAACACTAAATCAGTCAAACAACCAATGACCAGGAAGTTGCTGATGTCCAAATCATTGCTGATACTTTCATGGTATACATCACTTTACTTCTTTCAGTAATTTTTTTGCACATTTTGGGACTCTATTTAAGAGTTACAGTAGTGGTATGTTCTCATATATGAAATTATTATTTTTGTCTTAAAATCAGTTTTAAACATACCACAAAAATTTATTAAGGTATGCGTGAAGAAGAAATTGACTCAAACATGAAAGTTCTCGTAGCTGAAATATTATTTGTTTTCACTAGAGGATCAATTTTTTTTTAAATACTTTTTCTTTGAGTTTACAGAATCGTTCTGCCTACAATAGAACATAGGAATTTATCTATGTTTAAGAAATGCTTTTGTCCAATGTTAGGCTACCAGTGGCTATTCTGGTGCAGATATCAGACTGGTGTGTAAAGAAGCGTCCATGAACAGTGTTCGTAAGATCTTTGACATTCTTGAAAGTCACTCAGAAGGTAAGATATTGTCAGTATATCTGTCATAGAATTCAAAATAATTTACTATTCTTAACAAGTATAACTGATTTAAAAGGTAATTAGAATTAATATCAAAATTGTAATATAAATAAATCAATGCATACAGTATTTTCCTTACACATAAAGACACTATAAGAAACTTGGCTACTTGCTTAAAACTTCTTTATTTCTGTATTCTTATATTTAAATTTAGATTTGGCATTGTTTTCTCATAGTGATATTTGTTCAACCACTATTGGTTTTGTTATGCTGTGACTAAGATTAATTGAATAGCTTCTTTTTAGTTCCACCTATTTATTTGATTTACAATAGAAACAGGAACTTACACAGGATATATCTAGATACTGGACTTATGGTACATGTTCACATGAAATATATGTTAAACCAACATGTGATGGCACCATCATAAATTTGAAGATGCCACATCCCATTTTTATTAGTCTGTAGCAATGTTGATTGTACATTACCTTGTATATAACTCAACTGCAGTAGGCAATGAGACACTGACTATAAGGATTTTTATAAACACTGATAACTGTATGCTTTGATAAATTTCAAAGGCAGAAAAAAGCAAAAAGAATATTTTGGGTTAATTTTTCCACTTTTATTTCCATTTTTTAATGGCAACCTCAGCTGCAACATAAAGTTCTACAGTTAAAACTTGGCTTTTAAAAATATTTTTCAATCCAACTTCATGTTTATTTAACAAATTTACTTGCAGTTCTACAGTAGTAGCTCTATAAAGAAAAAAGTAGACTACAGTAAAACTTGTGTTTTGTGAGGTCATACATATATAGGTGAAGCTTGTGATGTACATGTTTTTGGTGCATAGTGTAAACATTTTGGTTTACACTATGCAAAATATATAGAAAGTGTAGTACTGTTTGCTTTTTTCATTTCAGTAACAATCCATAGAACATTTTCCATGCCAGGCAGACAAATATCCCAGGAGTATTACAATCAAAGATAAAAAAAAACTTTGGTCAACAATAAAAACTGTATAGTTAATTACTTAATAGCTCTCCAGCTTTAAATTCTGATATGTATATATTTTAATGTTTGGATTAACTAACAATTCTGTCCTGACACACTTCAATTGCTATATGCTAATATTGCATATTCTTTGAACATTTCCCCACTGGGACAGTGGTAAGTCTTTGGATTTACAATGCTAAAATCAAAGGTTTGACTCCACTTGGTGAACACAGCAGATAGCCCTATGTAGCTTGGCTATAAGAAAACACACTCCTCAAACATTATTAAACATTCTATATATTTCTTTGAATGTGTATTAAGTTGTTTTCATAGAGTACATACTTTTAGCCAAAATTCATACTCATTTGAATTTTTAACTTGTGAATAATGCTTTGTAAACTGATGGATATAATGGAATAGAACAAAATGGAAAAATATATTGTTATATAGTAATGTAACTTATGTGTAAATAGACTCTATAGCCTAACTTTCATGAAAATCTAATTAGATATCTTATATCATTATAAAACTGGTAAGATTTACAAAAGCCTAAACAATTATTGTCTTAATTGATTTTTGAAATGTTTCAGTAGTATTTTTGTCATTTTCTTGTCTCAGGTCGTCCTCTTCCTGCTGTGACATTGGAAACTATTAGAACACCTGATGTATTGGATGCCATATCAAAAACCAAACCTTCAGCCCGTGGATTGGCAGACAAATATGCAGATTGGCAGCAAGAATATGGGTCAGCTTAAGATGGTCTTAAACATATCAAAAACATTCAATGTTTATCCTCTAATTCCCTAGTGATCTTTGGTAACTTACCAAAATAATTTTCGTTCAAGTAAAAAAGAAAAGAAAATGTCACACAAAATATTTTTATTGCAATTTTATTTGTTGTCATGTTTGATTATGTTAATTATTGTGAAATGTTTACTGGTTCATGTTCAATTATTACATGTCATATTACCTGATAGTCAGGGTACTTGACTCATTATCTGTAAATTGCTGAACATGCTTGTTCTTTTGGCCTTAAGGGTGTCATAATATAATGGTCAATCTCACTTTGTTGGGAAAGAGCAACTCCAGAGCTGACAGTTAATGGTGTTGACTAGCCACCTTCACTCTAATGTATTGCCTCAAAATTATGGGTGGCTAGTACTGATTAATGGCCCAGGAGTAGCATTGCATGAAATTGAACAAAACAACAAACAAACAAAAATTTTCTCAACATGATGAAGGCACCATATTTGAAAAGTGCAAATAGTGTTAAAATATTGTTACCCTTCATGTACGATGATATTTTAACAATCTATAGAGTTGCATCCTTTTTTGTTATCCACATGTTGTTAAAGTATGTTGTCATATACAAAACAAAAGTTTCAAATGTTTCAGTTTCATCATATGTTTCTTGATCCTAAAGAAGAATAAGAATTGGCAGTCAAGTTTCATTTCACAATTTATGGCATTTAATAAGTAACTTTATCTTCAAAACTAACAGAACAGAATATTATTACCACTGACTACTGTTTCGCATATCATTGACTGCAGGTGGTCTTACTGCTTTTGACAAATGCAGGAAGAATGTTTTTTATCCATTTTGGTCATACAGTGTTGACCTTTTACACCTGGTATCTTAATAGGGGTAAAGCTTTGGCAGTTTCAGAAGTATACATATATATGTGTGTGTGTGTGTATATATAAGTAAAACTTCTGAAACTCTAAAAACTAGGAAGCACTTACAGCTTATCTTTGGGAGATATTACCTATAAAGTTTCATTTAAGTTCAGGAAAAGTAAAGTTGCTTCTATGAAGAATAAATAATTGTGTAGTTTACATCTGAATCACAATAATTTTGGTCTGTTTTTTTCATGTATTTTAAAAATGAATATTAAGCTATGAATAAGTTTGGAGAAAGTAGTGAGTGATAATAGTAACTATTTATAACATCAAATTCAGTATGTTGAGATAACTGTTGAAACCCATCACATTGGATGACGTGTAGAGTGATGAGAAAGAAGATTAAACTGTGTATTTAATGAGACATGAAGTGGTGTTAATTAATCAATAGGTAATTAGTGCCCTTTTAGGTTAATTTCTATGAATGTAATAAATATACATTAACTTTAAAAAAAGGAAGTATCTATATAAACATTAATAACACTTCATGTACACTTCTGGCTTGAACGTTAAATATCACACATTTTTATCTGTGTTAAAATGGCTGACATGGTTAGAGAAAGCACTATGTAGAGGAGCGAACAATGTTTCGACCTTCTTCAGTCATCGTCAGGCTGTTCACTCATCTACATAGTGCTTTCTCTACCTGTACCAACCGTTTTTACATATGTAATTTTCTCTACAAGTGGGTTTTCTCATCATCACAGATCACACATTTTTATTTCATTTACATATCAGTAGTGATAAATCATGTTCAATCATTACTCTAAATAAAAGTGAAAAATATTAATTTGTCACTGAAACAGTATTGCTGCTATTGACTAAAGGAGGGTACATTATGTGAACTTACAGTTTGTTTTTGTGTGTGTGAAAATTAATTGTGTTTTGAAATAACTATAATTGATGAGCACTTAACATTTTTAAATAATGTTTTTGTATTAATAGTAAGTTCCTATTGGTTGTGTAAAGTTATATGAACAATATTCATATTTACATTTGTAATAAGTAGTTCTCATGCTTGAGGATTGACACCTTTCTTTATTTCAGTAATTAACAAGATGGTTATGACAAAACAGATATTGATGACAGCAAATATTAGGTTTTTTTTATTTTTGGTGTGTAGTAAATTGAAAAATTGAGTCCTTCACTTAAGTCTTAGCTTTTAACTTTATCTTTTAATCCATCTTCATGCTTAGTTAACAAGTGTATTTGCAATTCTACAGTAATAATTGCATAAGGAAAAAGATAGCCTACAGTAAAACTTGTGTTTTATGAGGCCATACGTGTGTAGGTGAACTTTGTGACATATACACGTTTTTGGTGCAGAGTGTAAACATTTGGTTTACACTGTGCAAAAACCCATATGGAAAGTGCTTTTTTTCACTTCAGTAATAATCCATACATTTTTCACACATTCAAATTTGTAGAATAAGTTTTTGTATATTTATTTGTAAGTTATTAAGCTGCACAGTTTATTTGTGTATTGAATAAAATTTACTAGATATTTCAAATGTTATCCTATCACACAGGACCTGATGTATTTATTCTTTTATGTATTAAAGACTTGCACGTTACAATATGTGAGTATGTGTATTCATGTTGGTGTGGAAATTCTATTTATTACACGTATATAATAGGGAGACATGTTTGGTGGGTTGGTCCCCAAACAAGGGCTGGCATGGCCAAGCGCGTAAAGGCGTGCGACTCGTAATCCGAGGGTCGCGGGTTCGCGCCCGCGTCGAGCTAAACATGCTCGCCCTCCCAACCGGGGGGCGTTATATGTGACGGTCAATCCCACTATTCGTTGGTACAAGAGTTGACGATGGGTGATGATGACTAGCTGCCTTCTTTCTAGTCTTACACTGCTAAATTATGGACGGCTAGCACAGATGGCCCTCAAGTAGCTTTTGCGAAATTCCAAAAACAAACAAACAAAACATGGTTCCCAAACAAAAATTTCTGGTAATTTTATCTCTTCATTTTTTTACATTCTAAAGATAAATTTGAGATGTTCGCTATGTCTGGAATCTGAGATTCTTATAAGCGTGACCAAATTTGCACTAGTTTCCTGGCTGTGACTGAAGGAGTGGAACACGAAATGCTAGTTTTCATACAAAACACAGTAAGTCGTGGCTGCACGTTTCGTCGTACACGTCCTTAGCTCTTTAAATCTGATTGCTTAGCGGTTTTTGCGCTTTTTGTCAATAGAAATAATCGAGGAAGTCAAACCTAGCTCACTTTCCGCTGTGATTGAGTGCAGTACTTGCTTGAACTTGAGCACTTCTACTATTTTATGCAACAGCAACTGTTTGACCAACTCGTAAACTCCGCATCTTCGTGACCGAATACTATCGAGATGCGAGTTATTTTGGCGGAAAAAGTTTTGTTTTGTTTTGTTTATTTTACGTTAACAGATCGAGCCATTTGTCAGAGTACTTTTTTTTTAGTTGAATATAGGAAACCGTGGCCATCCCTCTGTAGCTCACCCAATACCCCAAATATATATATATATATATATATTTTAAATATATAGATCAAACATATATTTAAAGGAAATGATTTACATTGCACCTACTACTGCCTCAAACTCAGGAATAGGAGAAATGAATTAACGTTTAGATACTGTGTAATAATATCTTTATGCCTGAATATGAGATAGAACCGAGAAATATAGAAAAGTTATATTTTATAAAGATAGTACGAAGTGAGGTGGCGCTGATAGCCTAATTGTTTCGCGCCATAAAACACCAAACAACCAACTGAACGAGCTGAGTACATTTTGTAAAATAGTTTTAATATGGTTCTTCCTATTGCTTCCTAAATTAACGTTTTTGTTGTTGGTCTTGTGTTTTGTTTTTTTGTAAATCTTGTGGGTTTACCTTAAATGCACTTTTGTGATATTAAAGTTTGTATTGTTAATGTAATAACAAAATTCACTTTCGTCTAAAACTTGGATCTACTTCCGTTGAATATCGGGAAGAAAACGATTAAATGTTAAAACACAGAGAAAGTTTAAAATGAACTTAAAAGTTTATGTGAAATAAAAATAAATAAGTGCTTTTATGATTTCGTTTTTCTCTTGAACTGTATATGGTTGAATAATAAATAAAATGTGCGGGCTAAAAGAAATGATGAGGTGTTCACTGTTTTCTCGAGAAGGCGAACGCAGTAAGAGAAAACTAAATAAATAATTCAAGTGTAAAAGTTCCAACCTTTCACTGATCTCTGGACTTTATTATCCGTCATAAACGTCGAGGCGCCAGCAACTTGAAGTTTTCCAGATTTTAAAGATAGTTTTGATTAGCTTTGTTTTATTTTCGGATGACGATTTATAGGTTTAGTTTCCTTTACAGTCCGTGGCTTTTTTTTTTTTTTCGTTCGCAACTTCAATGCAATAGTTGACGATTCAGAGGTGTTCTAATTTGTGATATAATTCTAAAGTAAAAGAGCAAACTACGTGAAATTTGTGCTAGAAAGTACTACTGTGTTATTTTTGTGATTAAATAACAAATAGGAAGATTACAAGAAAGTTAAACGGACGACAACAGTAGTACAGGTTGATAAACTGAAGTCGGAAGACACAGAGGAGAAAAGGAAAAGACTGAATCATTGGACTACACGACCCGGCATGGCCAAGCGTGTTAAGGCGTGCGACTCGTAATCTGAGGGTCGCTGGTTCGCATTTCCGTCGCGCCAAACATGCTCGCCCTTTCAGCCGTGGGGGCGTTATAATGTGACGGTCAATCCCACTATTCGTTGGTAAAAGAGTAGCCGAAGAGTTGGCGGTGGGTGGTGATGACTAGCTGCCTTCCCTCAAGTCTTACACTGCTAAACTAGGGACGGCTAGCACAGATAGCCCTCGAGTAGCTTTGTGCGAAATTTCAAAAACAAAACAAAACATTGAACTGCAGAAACTAGGCTGAAAATCGTAAAGTGAATCGCTACACAAAGGCAGTTCTCACAGACACAGTGTTCGTCTTTGAACCCAAAATATATACAAAGTAGAAAGCGATTTATGTGTGAAAAGAGTTAGGGTTTGTTTTGTTTTTTTAGAATTTCGCGCAAAGCTACTCGTGGGCTATCTGCGCTAACCGTCCCTAATTTAGTAGTGTAAGACTAAAGGGAATGCAGCTAGTCATCACCACCCACCGCCAACTCTTGGGCTTCTCTTATGCCAACGAATAGTGAGATTGACCATTATATTATAACGCCCCCACGGCTGAAAGGGCGAGCATGTTTGATGCGACTGAGATTCGAACCCGCGACACTCAGATAAAGAACCGAACGTTTTAATCCACCTGGCCATTCCTGGTAAATAAGAGTTAAAAACAGTAGCATTATTTCATAAGTTTTAACATATAGTATAACAATGGATTTAAGCATATTTTTATCTAATAATCAACCACGTGAAATAATGTATCACGAGACGTTGACGACTGGCGTTTCAGTAACCAAATCTCTGAAAATTGACTTTTAAAAAACGAGGGATATTGGACTTTAGTTCTTATCTATTTGTGATAATATTCTTGGAACTATGAGTTAACGCAAGTCAAAGTTTCAGGTTTGTTGTTTTTGGTAATAAAAGAGAAGAATTGTGTATTCTTTGAAAGAGCTGAATTGCGCGTAGTATCACTTACGTTTGTACGTATATTGTTTCTTCAATACAGTATAATACGAAATTCTTGGACAGGTAACATCTGTAATATATAAAATATATCATTAAGTCCATCAAAAAGGTGTACGTTATGAAACTTAGGAACAATAACTGTTACTGTAATTTTAGTATAAGATTCTCTTATCTCAAATTGGGCCCGGCATGGCCAGGTGGTAAATTTGAAGGTCGCGGGTTCGAACTCCCGTCACACCAAACATGCTTGCCCTTTCAGCAGTGGGGGTGTTATAAAGTTACGATCAATCCCACTATTCATTGGCAAAAGAGTAGCCCAAGAGTTGGAGGTGGGTGATGATGACTACCTGCCTTCCCTCTAGTCTTACAGTGCTAAAAACAACATATTCAACTGATAATTTGTGTCTAGCCCGGCATAACCAGGTGTTTAGGGGCGCTCGACTCGCAATCTGATGGTCATGGATTCGAGTCCCCGTCACATATCCTTTATGGGTGGGAGCGTTATAATATGACGGCCAATCCTACAATTCGTTGATAAAAGAGTAACCCGAGAGTTAGCAGTAGATGGTGATGACGTCCCTCTCGTCTTTTACTGCTAAATTAGGGACGGATAGCGCAGATAGTTCTCATGTAGCTTTGCGCAAAATGCAAAACAAAACAAACTTAACTCAAATTAATGGCTACCAGGATTAGTATAAAAATATAATAGGAAGTATGAAGAGTATTTTAGTATATTTACAGTTTACAGTGAACTTATCTTCCGATGAAAGCTGTGAATTGTTTCAAACTGGTGTTAAACTGCAACAGCTACTTCATCCTACTCATACCTATAATAATCTGACGAGTATAAACTGTAATACTTACTGTAAATTTTCATTCTATTTATTGAGTTTTATATCCTCACATTAACTCATAAAAAAGCTGGAGCAAAAACAGATTTGGTTCTTGGAGAGCCGTTGTTATGACAAAATGAGAGTTATGTTTAATTCAAAGGTAGGTTATGACCATCAAAATTTAAGTTGTAAGATTTGTTAAATCATATTTATATTCGATTTCACTTTGTAGTTTCTACCGCTAGATGGCGTGAACAATGAGTTACTAAACAGATTTGTCTGAAGTTGGCGCAAAGCAACACAATGGGCTATCTGTGCTTTCTCTGTTCACCACAGGTATCGAAACCCTGTCTATAGCATTGTAAGTCTGCAGCCATACCGCTATTTCACTAGAGGGTTGGACTGTTTTATCTCAGCAATTAAAATTATATATATATATTACATATTAGCTGGAGCACCTGTCCCCTGGACAGAAGATACACAAATTCATTATTAATGAAAGGTTATCATAGTACATAAAAAGTTGCTTCTCTTATTGGTAATTATAAAAAAAACTCCATTAAAAAGTGAAAAACACAAAATGTAAAACCAAATAAAGTGAAAATCCATTAAATGGGGGGAGGTAGTGGTAAAAATCTCGCATTAAAACGTATGTATCTAACCATGCACCCAATGAACCTCCATATCAATATTAGTAAAGATCTATCCACACTCTGCGAAGTAGTTACATGGACAAACAAGAGACATTACTATTATATTTATTTTAATTCTAATATTAATTAACATTTATTCCTGAAACTGTTTGGCGCGTTATTACTATTACCTCAGGGCCACCCAGTGACTCAGTGGTTTGTCTGCGGACTTACAACGCTAAAAACCGGGTTTCGATACCCGTGGTGGGCAGAGCACAGACAGCCCATTGTGTAGCTTTGTGCTTAATTCAAAAATAACTATTACCTTAAGTTTTTGGCTTAGGCCTTATTAAGGCCTAAGGAGTAAATTATCATTTACTCCTTTAATGGAACCTCAAATAAAATGCATGTTAATCTTCTCACTGACATACTTTTTCTGTTCGCTGGAACAAAGCCAGATTTATCAAAGAAATAGCCACAGTTGTTACAGAAATTAGGTCAAAATTAGTCAGTCTTTCACGTATTCAAACCAACTGCTATAAATTGTTTTGAGTTTTGTTGTTAAAAAATAGGTTAATTCCAAATATGATCACCATTTATAAATGTAATGTTCTTTTTACATTTGTGTTTTCATATTTTTCTCTGTATGTTGTAAAAAAGAACATTATTCAGTTTATTCCTTCGTATTTTTAGATAAATAAAGTCGCAGGTAAAACTGATGTTTAGAAAAGAGTGCATGAAAATACTTTGGTAAATCACAGTATGTTGAGGAAATCGAAATTTTTCTGTGGTAAAATAAAATATTGACAAGGCAATATTTTTTGATAGTGTGTTATGAAATATGTTGTAGGATCAGGCGTGGTACAGCGGTTGACATGTTGGGCTGTGTATCAAAGGGTTCAAGGCTCGAGATGAACATGTCATGGTATATGTTTCACACTATTGGTTGCGCATGTATGGGTTTAAGTTGACATTATTTCTGATACTTGGGTAACAACAGCTTTACAGACAGCAAGCTTATGCTTACTGGTTTTCCTACCCCATGGCCAACAGTCTCAACTTAGAACCTGAATTCTCTAATTTAGTTCTTTATCCCACGTGTTCCATAAAATGCTTTTCTGATTGAAATAATCAAATACTCATAGCTAATTATCTGAAGGTCATGTTCTGTTGTAAGTCAGAAATATTAACTAACATTTATCCAAAACAATTGCTGTGTAATAAGTGAATGGGAAAATTTATTGATGTTGCACAATTGGTGAAAAAAGGTAACATTTTATCTTATAATTCTTGGATTTTGTGCTGCAATTCATAGCAAAACGCAGAACTGATTTTTTTTCGTGTAAATATGAAGTGTTTCTTGTGTTCCGGATTTTGTTTATTGTCATTATTTTGTATTCAAATATGTATGCATCCTTATACCTCAACTACAAATCCGAGGATGTATAACGCCAAAAGCTCAGCACGAATAACACTTTGTTTAGCGTAATACTTAACAACAGGCAAACAAATAAATCAAATATGTATTCAGGTTTTGGAAGGTCTGATAGAAGATAGTTTGTAAAGTCATTTAACAAAGCTTACAGTTTTATTGGATAGTCAGCATGGTTTCGGTGGGGGAAAATTTTTCCTTAAAAATCTTTTGACATTCTTTGGAAAAGTTACTATTTATATAGACGAGGGTGAGAGTGTAGATTTCGTATATCTGGATTTTTAGAAAAGATTTGACAAGGCGCCACATAAAAGATTTGAAAAAAGTATTTATAGATGTGAAAGATAAGTTAGCAAATTAGATAGAAGAGTGGCTGTGTGGAAGGGAGCAGAGAGTTGTTACACATGCAGTTCATTCAAACCGGATTGATGTCACAAGTGGGCTAGAACAGGGCTCAGTCCTAGAACTTATGCTCTTTCTGATTTACATCAGTGGCATACATGAAAGAATTGCACTGCATAACAAAGTTTTTGCTTCTTGAACACTGTTGGGTGTTCCTTATAGATGTTTGGCTGCTGATCACGAAAATCACATCCAAATTTCCCCATCACGTACAATTTTACCGAAATCTTCAGTTTCATCAGGACATTGCTACAATGGAAAAACGATATCAGGGCAACTGGAATCCGTCAATGCTTGCTGACTACTGTTGGACACTGCAACGTGATGCACCGGACATTGAATACAAACGAAAATCCGGGGCAAAACACTTTTAATTATGTTGAACTTTGATGTGGTGTTCGAACACAAATATTTGGTGAAATTTGTAATTATTGTAATATTTCTCAGCTTGTACTAAAATACACTGACGCGCATTTTTTACTTAATGCATTTAGCTCGTGATTTCTGGGACTTGTAAAATAAACACACAACGTCTAATAACATTATTGAACAAGTGATTTCCTATCAGCATAAAACGAGAAATTTGCCCGTGAGATATACTTTGGTTCAAAACAAGTTTGATATCCGTGGTGAGCATAGCACAGATAGTCCATTGTGTAGCTTTGAGATTAACATCAAACAAATAAACAAAACAAAACAGAAAATGGGTTACAAAAATGCTAAAAACACAAAACATCACCATTAGTGCCAATCTGATAGCTTAAATTTGGTCGTATATAAATGTTTATGTTTGTTATAAATTAACATATTTTATCCGCTGGGTAATGTAAAGTTTCTTAATAATATGAAAAAGAAAACATTATATCGAAAATTAAGATCTACGCCAAAAAAAAAAATAATTTAAATGTTACGCTTTTCCTTCGTATTAAAAAAATATTAAGTTAAATATTTAATAAAAATAATAATATGCATCTGGTGTTCATGACATAAAATATTTTTTCACTTTGTTAATTACAAGTATCAAGTGTTTCTTGAACCAGATTGTTTAAATTGACTGTTTACATACAGTGACATTCTTTGTTTGTAATCAGGTCCAAGAAGGCTTAAGTGTAATGTGAGATAAGTTACCAAATGTATTAAAAAACTGAGAACGTTCTTGCAATTTCGATGATTAAGAAGTCTCTATGTCGTACAACAGTTACCATTTTACAGCGAAATTCCTGTTGCTAATGAAGAAAAGTAAAGGCACACTGTATCGTGATTGACGTAATGTTGTTAAAAAATACGACCAATTAGAACAGCGGTTGAAATTTGCAACAGCTACAAAGAAAGGAAGTTTCATTAGGAACACCTGTGCCGATTCCTATGGTAACAGTCGACTACGTGTGATTTAAAACAAGTAATTTCAATTAATGTGATCCGACTTGGCTATTTGTTTAACGAAATGATGCTTAGGCACAACTAGTATCACAAATATAAGAGGAAACTGGAAAAGTAATAGTCGTCGGATTGGAAACTCTTCAGCAATAACGTCTAAGTTTTCTAGAAACGAGCTTCGTTTAGCTTTTCAAAGGTATAGAAACTCGGTCATGAAGACTTGTAGATTTCTCTCTAGTGCATGAAAATGGAAGAAGTAATACTGATTCCCAAAACGAGAAAGTTGGCTTTCGCTAATCAGAATTTCGTCTTCTCTCCGGCGAATACGTTCTCAAAAACACGGGAGACAGCTTTATGACCGGGAACTAGTTGACCCAGACCCCTACCTGCAGGATTGTCTGGACGTTAGATTGACGGAGACAAAGAATAAGCAACTAAATAAATCAGCAGGACACGTCACAAGTACAGTGCCTGCATTAAGATCATTCAAGACCTACCCACACATGTACAACTGCTGCCCGTAGAGTCAGTAAATCATTATAATCCGACCTTTTAAGGAAAACTGCTACGAAGACTTTGATTTCTGATCAAAACCAGCTCCCCACTGAGCCTATTAATTTCGTCTTTATATTGAAAAAAAAACAAAACTAATCTTCAGAATGACTAGATTTGAAGTAGCTTTGATATATCTATTAGCCTACAAGTAGATACTTGCATAATGTAAATCTATGTTGTTACATATTACAATTTCAAATAGCCTAAAACTGAGTTGAACGATATTTTAAATTTAGAAGTTCAATAAATGTCGATATGTATCCAATTTATGTTACTTGCCAACAAGATTAATCCACATAATTTCTTTTTAATACAAATATATTTTGATACACAAACAATAACACAATTTACAATAACGATTATTACAAATAATGATCAATGCGAGTAACTTTTTCAAACTTACAAACAATATCAAGTCCTCTTTCCGGTCTGGAATTTCCTTGGTTTCTTATCGAGGGTTCACGAAGAACGAGTTGATGTAGGTATAATTTACTTAACAAGATAATTAGATAACTCTGTGTTCTTAGGTCCTGGCATTATCGCACGTTGAGATTTTCGCTATTGAAGTCATGTACTGTCTTCTTTAAAATACAAATATCTAATGTGAATCCACTGAAAGTAAACGATTTGTAAAGTTCGAAATTTATAAACGTTCTTGGTCAAATATCTGAAGTTCTCGATTAATAAATGTTTATCAGAGTTATAGTTTCCGAGATTTATAATACACCAATCTAACCAATAACACAAACTGTCTCTTAGTGCATCGTGATGGTTATATCTATAGGAAGTGAGGAGAGTTTCTAAACATTTTAGCCTGTACCATAACACTAAAGATACACTAGTGTTTACGTACACACATATATTGTTGATTCTTACACACGACAATCTTTTACAACTTTAGTAAATAGGCGAGAATTTTTCAATACAGATTTAATAATATAAATTATGTGCATTTTTAAATATAAACTTAATTTAAACAAAAATCGATATCAAAATATATATGTAATAGTAAATTCGTCACAATATATTTAAGTTGTCAAACAAATTGATAATTTAAAAGTGATCTGACACTATTACGAAGAAAAACAAATAAGTGTTAGAGACGTCTGATGATTTTCATTAAAACTGAACTGTGTTCACTCTTTTACCCTGTAGCGTACATCTAACAGGTATAACATAAAAGTATAGAATTAATAACTGATTTGATTATTATTAAAATAAAGTTGGTATAGTCGAACAATAGCATAAATTACCTGTTTGTTATTATTATTTATTGCAAGTTCTTATTATGTGACTGAAACGTTAAGTTGCTGGTGACATGTTTATTTTATCGTAAATGTAAATGACTGAGAAGTTTTATAGAATACAAAAAATACTACTTGAGAGCATTTTAGAAAAGTCGAGAAAATATTTCTTTAGGCCATTCATGTGTGTTAGTCTGTTTGAATTCTTATGAATCTATCTTGCAAAGTCTGAAGAATTTACGAGTTAATATGAGCACAAATGAGTTACGTTATTAGCATTTCATATCGTGCAGATTTGTCTTCAAGTATACAAATAGACTCTCGGATAATTCTTAAGATAATGCCTTATTTTTGTGTCTTTCTCCTAACAGCTCAATGACAAGCTTAAGTGATGCTTGTGAGCTAAATTTCTGGGCTCAATACTTATGGTATGCAAATTACAGCTTACCCAATATTTAAGTACAAACTTAATTACTAACTAACAAACAAACCTTATTTATTTTTGCATAATTTAAGTATTAAATTGTGCTAAATTGAAACTACAATTATTTAAGAAAAAGCACTTATTTATGTAGTCCTGAAAACAGTTACACTTCTATTTTTATCCCGGTCGCGCCAAACATGATTAGAATATTTGGAGAAATATATTACAATTTTACTTTAATAAACTATATTACAATATGAAAACAAGGTGTGAGGCTGTATGCACACGTACAAAATGGTGCTGTGTATCTCATTCATTCTCCTTTTGTATTTTCTGTGACAATTAATAAATCTATCGTTTAGTTTCCATAATTCATTGTTTGCGAAACCTGTATATGTATCACTCCTGTATTCCCATAACTACTTCCTGTATTGTATTCATTTATATTAAGTTTGAGTCGCTTGCTAATCCTAAACGAATCCAAGTGAAAACCAAGTACAATAAACTATCGAGAACTAAAGAACATTCAGTAATGTGCACAATATGTTTTGACTTCAATGCCAACAAGCTAGAAATTATTTGAGGGCAGAAATTAGTAAGTAATGTTTTTCACTCAGTTGGACCTAAATTTGCCACCGATTATAAAATTATCCTGTCGGTAACCACAATATTTAGTTATTATATATTGTGGATTATAACTTTCACAAACCTGTGTTCTCCAACCAGTTAGTCACCGGCATCTCCTATACGTGACGTTCCCGCTACACCTAAACTGATCTGTTATCCACCCTCCTACGTAAGATCAATGCTAGATTATTTATGACATCTGTACATGCTGTTATTTGGAGTTGCCGACAAACATATGGAAGTGGACAAAAACTTTCTTGAAGCATCAAAAATTAAGTGTATATATAATTATTCGTAAGCTACGACTAATCTATGGGCTAAATACGTCGCGAGGTGCTTAAAAGATTTTGGACTTGGGCCTATAGGGGCGGGAAGTTTCGACGTTTTAGTATGATATCGATCATGATTTTCTATTCTGAATTTTCAAGATACCAATTAAGGATTCGAGGAACTGTCAAATAGAATCGCAGCACGGGCCTCGTGTGCCAGCGCTTAGCGACGCCTCTGCTATAGACTATACAACGTGACTTGATACAAAATATTATCAAATAATCCAATTTCCTAAATAATCACAGATGGGTTTTGTTAAAATTTACTGAGAACCGTCATACGAAAATAAAGTTATAAGGCAGTTATAAATAATGCTTAGTGAATTTGAATACACAGACGTTTTATAAAAATAAACAACAAAAAACAAATCTTTATATATCCTTGATTTCCTACATTGGTACCTTATATACGTAAAGTTCTTTATGTAAGATCACGTTGATTTAGCGTCATATAATATTGATTTAAAATTAATCATTAGTTTATTTTTTAAACACGCTACAAGTAAGTTACTATTGGTTATAAAAGTCAGACATGAGCCATGTTGACCATACATGTCTTTTTGATATATTTTAATATAGGGGTAAAAAGCTAATTCATTTTAAGTTCGATCTAAATACTATTTAACCTAAGATCGTCTGCCGTAGATTTCAAAATATTGAATAACAACTATAAACAATTAAAATATATAATAATTTAACTGAAGCATTACAGCGAGCAACCAATTTTTCAAATGTGGTAAAATAGTAATAGAGAAAATGCAAAATAAATATTTCTCGTGCATATTTTCATAATTATTAGGGTTTTTTTTAATTCCGCACAAAGCAACACGAGGTCCATCTGCGCTAGCTGTTCGTAATCTAGCCGTGTAAGAGTAGAGAGAGTGGGAGCAAGTCATCACCACCCACCGCCTACTATTGGGCTATTCTTTTAGCAACTATGGGATTGACCGTGACTTTATAACGCCCTTACAATTGAAAGGGGGAGCATGTTTGGTATGTCGGGGATTCGAACCAGTGACTCTCAGCTTACTAGTCAAAGGCCCCTTAACCACCTGGCCATGAGTCTCATAATTAAAGAGCAGGAAATATGCATCAGGAAGGCATAATATTTACTGAAGCACAGTTTATAGTGTAGGTGATAATATATATGAATCATATAAAACAATCTCTATTAGTTTGACAACAATAAATATATTGCTTGTGTTTAACAATAATATTGAATAGCTTAAAACTTTCAATGGAAGTTTATCATTTTGGTAACACGTCATCAAGTTGTTTTCTTTTAAATAACAATGATAGTTCTACCGGAAGTCATAAACGAAAGCGATTTGCTATTAAATTAATGTATAAAGAAATAAGTAAAATAAATGTCAAAAGCAGGACGAACATCAAATGTAATTTAAGACAAAGAGTTTTACTTCTGAATGAAGTTTTTTATTTAATTTATAAAGAGATAATGCTATTTTTGTTCAGAAAATATACGTAAAGTGCTACTTGTGTATACATTAAGCTTATCAAATGATAATTTGAGGTGGTCTTCTTACTTTTGCCTCAATCTGTCTATAAGCATGATATAGGTTAATCCTCTATAATGTTTGATTACGTAAATCTGTAGAGTTGGAAAAAAAATGTTTTGACCAACAATAACATGTAATATTCACGTGGATATTAAACTTTGAAGTTAGTGACCGAATTGAAATTGTTTTAAAGCTACATGGTAATTAAAAAAAAGGTTTTATTTGTTGAATTATGCTCAGAGCTCTTCAAAGACATGTTCGCTAGCCATACCAAATTTTGAAATGATAAACAAGAAGAAGACAACTTATAAACACCACCTGCCATCAACTTTTGAGCTACTCTAGCTAAATATTGGAATTTTGACGGGGCACAAACATAGAACTATAGATCTACAAGCCAGCATGTTAACCACTAGGTCACAATCCTACCCCTCCCAAATATAAGGGCTGCAGCGGATATAAATCAGGGTTTGCGGGGGTAGTAGTAGCCATATTTTGTAACTTGTGTGTCTACAATTACAAAAAATTTGCTTTAATGTCAGATATCACTGTGCTGTAGGTGAAATGAAGGTTAGATGAAAGTAATACCACCTATAAGTTAACTTAAGCAAAATAATACAAAAAAAGCTGGGGAACGATTAAATGTTTTTACCTATTTAAGTTATTTTTACTTGTTAGCCATATATTTGTATTACTTACATACAGTGGCAAAAACTAATTACTTTCTCTCTCATGGTATAGAGTTTATTTTTCCTCAAACTTAAGGTTAATTCAGTGAAAACGAACAATCATTTTGAAAAATATTAGTTTGGCTTAAACTTGTATACATAAATATGAGGCAGTTGAGAAAACGCTAAATCTTTGTGAGCAGAGTTTTAGCTGTTCTTGTTCAAAAGAAGAAGAAATGAGAATGAACGGACATTACAAATTTGGCAGAAAAGAAACAACAACAACTATTTACCCTAAAGACGCATTTATGAGAAACGTCAGATATCGATATTTATATAACGCGTAAAATTTACATAATGAAAAATCCTTGAAAGAGAGAATAAAATAGTAAGTAAATACGAAACTATAGGTTTTATTAACTTTCAAGCTATTTGTTTTCTTTTGAAGGTCTCACGCACGATTGTTGTCACAAATTCACCGACACAGTGCGATCAGACGTGAAAACTAAGCCTATAACAATCCCAGAAATCTTGAGATGTTAAGGTATAAAACGACACGGTATTGTACGCCCCCAGCAAAGCTGTAAACTGTGTGAATATACTTTCACGGTAGGAGCCTTAGAATCTTGTTTTACGAGCTGCTGAACCTATTTTTCTGAAGCTGGGAATTCCTCCAATGCCGTCAAGCTCTAAATATATAGACATTCCATTTCAATAGATATTTTACTTTCCGTTCAATATGGGACTCAACTAATTTTAGCACAAGGTCATCAAAGAAATTCTCCAATTGGACAAGTCTGGGAATTCATGAGGAAATTATGAAATATGGCGCCAACATATAATTATTTTCGTGGGCAACTTTTATGTTCATTTAAAAGCTTTAATTATAAATGATATTGGTTCTCTGAAATTTTGGAGTTCTCTTCAAGATACATACAGAGCTCTGGAAAAACTGTTTTTATAGACAAAACCACTCATGTATTGGAGAAGGAAAATTCCAAAACTATCAATTTCAGAAAAAGAAAGACCAAGTGGCGAAACCGGATTAATGGGACAAATAAAACAAGAAAACCATTAACGTTTCCGTATTGAAGTAGTGTTTAAGTTTATCCAAAATTTGTTTAAACGTTGCTATATTAGTGTTTAAGTTTATCCAACCTTCGTTTCGAACAGTTTTAATTTTTCTCTTTCTGTTTCCTAATAGCAGCACTATCGACGCTACACATGCATAGATTTCTTTGCTTGTTATTGAATTTTACGAAAAGTTACACTAGGACTATCTGCGCAAGCCTTCTCTAATTTAGCAGTGTAAGACTAGAGGGAAAGCAGCTAGTCATCACCACCCACCGTCAACTCTTGGGCTACTCTTTTACCAACGAATAATGGGATTGGCTGTGACTTTATAACGCTCCCACAAATGAAAGGATGAGCATGTGACGGGGGTTCGAACCCGCGACCCTCATATTGCGAGTCAAGCGCCCTAAATACCTGGCCGTGCCGTGCCGGAAACAAATTATCAGTTGTTTGTGCTGTTTTGGTTATAAATCATTCTTGTTGGTTATGAGGCAGTAAACATTATAGGATTTAGAATTAATTGTACAATTTTCATGTATGTTCCACATAGATGACTTTCGCTTACCAAGACACAAATATTAACTTTTTACGGGCGTAGTAATTGTTAACATACTCAAACGTGTTTCATGACTCATGTGTATTAAGGCATTCTTGAATCTGAATTATATTTTTTTAAAATAAAGTTGAATGTTTGTAGAAGCATGCCCGAAATACGACAAGAGAAACAAATAAAAAAAGAGTATTTATTTTCTCTTACCATTAGAGCTTAAGTTTAGTGCACCGACTGAGTGATTCGCGTGAATCAAAGCTTATTTCTAGCAGTTTTACAAGTTTCTGTCAGTAAATCTGTAAAAGCATATGTGTGCAGATCCTGACAGGTGTAAGGGGCCATCTTGATCAGATAACGTGAAAGAAGCAAGTGGGATAGGCTAATATACAACAAGTTTCTATCAAAACATCTTATCTGAGCATAATTTTGACGCAGCATGATACTAAGCCGTTTCAATTGGCTAGCTTTCTTTCCAACTGGCAGCACGAAGCTCCTGCCAGAGCTAAACTGGCGAGAATGGGCATACCTCCATTTCATTGGCCGTATCAGTTTCACTGGGCCAGGACAGGCTCTGATAGCACACAGTGATATTCAGAGTTGGTCTACAACTCACACTTGTGGTTTAGCTTCTGTGTAGACACAATGAAAAAACACTGAATAGCAAGAGAGTGCAAACGTCAAAATCTAGAAGATACGTTTCGCAAATGATATAAAGGAACTCAAAGAAAATTCAGGATTTTTTAAATGAGCTTTTACTACTTATGAGTACAGAGTTTAAAGTCTTCATAAACTAAAAAAGTTAGAACGAAATAAGACGATGTGATAGAAAGAAATTCATACAACTAAAATCATTGTATTGACGTCATGAAACGACTGAAGTTAGAGGACGATAAATGACCAAGACTAGGTTTCTAGATACAAACCAAATTTTGCATTTAATATGTTGATAGTGATGGATTGACTTTTATACTTAAAAATAATAATAAAAGACTGATTTGCTCAGCAGTTTTCGAATGCTGCAGAGAACTGGGAAATGGTTAAAGTCGTTTTTCCAACCAGTGTACGGCTAACCCTCTCTCACAAGTCAGCAGTGACCAGTTAAGGAACGAGACGATGTACGTGAGTAGAGATACAAGGAAAGAGACCACGGTCCATCTATCAGCGATTCTCGGTATAGCTCTTCTGTTGCTCGTGCCTGTCACCAATGCCATGTGGTGGTAAGTAAATGTTAACATGTTAAATATTATTCTGTATTTCTAGTACGACTTTTATATAGTGAGTACTGGAATGAAGAGCTTTCTCATAAGTTATATTTTACTGTCAATTAGAATATAATGATTCATGAAGTTAGTTCTTATGTCCTGTATAGTTTTTCGGTAAGCAAGGCTGTTAAACAATTTTACTCGGTAGTTTATTAACTTTGAGCTATACAATTTTCGTTATGAAACTATTTAAACAGAATCGTTGATTTTGTCACAGAAAAAATGCCATATTAGTCTTTTATACGTTTAATTCCTAACGTCTTAAAACACAATTCTGGTTCGCGAACAACGGTTATACATATTTGCCAAATAATTATTTTAAAACTTATATATGACTTGAAATATATTTTTTTTAGTTAAACGTTATTTCTTCTTCATCCTTTTTCACGGAAATATATTTCTTATTTTCTCAAACTGTTTAGATTTCTAATAGCTTATTCTTATCTATTCTTTTAAATCATTAATACAAGTCATATAACAGAACTTCAGTACAGTTGAACATGCAGTTTTTCATATTTTGTTTACTCCATAAAAAATTAAACAATCTAAAACTGAAAATATTTTTTGTATTACATTCTTATATAGAATTTCAGACAATAAACTGATTAGATTTGTATCTATTAGTGGCAACATATTGAACCTTTAAATCTAAATGTTAAGATTCAAATCTGACAAAAAAATTAGAAATGTGAATCAATACCTAGATCTAGGTTTAATTTCTTTCTTATGAGAAAAAAATATACATAAATTAGGGATACAAATTTGGACTGGCATGGCCACATGATCATTGCGCTCGACTTGTAATCCAAGGGTCGAGGATATGAATCCCCTTCACTCCAAACATGCTCACCCTTTCAGCGGTGGGGGCGTTATAATGTTTCAGTCAGTCCCACTATTCGTTGGAAAAAAAAAAGTGGTCTTAGAGTTGGCGATGGGTGGTGATGACAAGCTGTCTTCCTTCTAGTCTTAAACTGCTAAGTTAAGGACGGCTAGCGCAGATAGTTCTCGTGTAGCCTTACGCGAAATTCAAAACAAACCAAACCAATATGTTTATCAAGTTTAACAACTCATCAAAATTTTCTTTCAATATTTGTGAACAAACTGGGAACACCTAATTCGGTGATAACTCCCATTAAAGTGAGTGCTCAAATATTTTATAATATATAGTATTTTCTTTACTGATTAAATTATTATTAGAAGTTTCTTTAAACAGATTTTGAACATTAAACCGTCTTGGAATGCTAAGCAAGTATGTTTAGGAGCCAATGAATCTGTGAAGAAAGTCCAAGATATAACGAACAAAGGCAACAGAAATAAAAATAACTTACAGTAATCTCAAACGTAAAAAGAAAACTGAGAATAATAATCTCATTGGAAATTAGGTTTTAATATAATTGTATGAATAGTTCTGCAAAGATATAAATCATTGAGGCAAACCTTTTTGCTTGCTTAGTTTTATCTGAAATTATATTTGTATCTAAGTTCTTCTGTAGTGAGAAGAAAACCAACAAAAAAAAACGGTTGTGGTGTTTGTAAGTTAAATACGTTTATCTATAGAGTATAATATTGCAAGAAATGAAACCTAATTGTTAAACAAGATAACCCAAGAAAGAACTAAGACCTTTTAAATGATAAAACAGTCTCTATGAATATAGAGTTAATTTTCTGTATAGATATATCTTTGTATGTGTGTGTCAGTAGAACCATCTAGATATATATATATATATGAGTACATCATTTAAATACCTTGGTTATATCATCAGAAGTATATGTCAATCAAGTAATATATATGTGTCAGTAGATCTATCAAACCATTTAGATATACAGTTCATCCATCTAAATGTTTGCACTGAACAATCTGTGTATCCATAAAAAACATCTAAATATATAAGACAAATCATTTAAATATCCCGGTAAAATTTTCAAGAATTTTCTCAGATAATCAGCATGTGTAAGTATATAATATATACATGTCGATAATACTGTAATGAAAGTGCAAGTCGGTCAAACCATCTAGTACGTTTCTGTCAAAACGAGAACCACATCTCCACTGCAAATCGCAAACAGATCATGTTTCCTTGTTATTAAATTCTGCTGTTACATTATCAACAATTTCATTTTCGTCTTTCAACACCTGTATATCTAAATACTAAAAAGAAGGTTCCAAAGATTCAGTTTGCAGTCATTGTTTAGTTAAATAAAGTCAAGTGTCATGAGGTGAAAGTTCATCCTTCTGTATCTTTTAAGGATAAAAAATGACATGATTCAGTAACCTTCTGGGAAGAAACTTTGATAACTATAAAATTGTATCTTATGGCTCGTTAAACTAAAATAAACTATTTTGAAGATGAGAAAACGTAGCCAGAAATACAGTTAATCAGGGCATATTTGAAATATGGTAAGCCATAAATTTTATGAGAAAGTTGCTCATGTTATACAATTAAAAATAAGCTTTTTTGTTTGTTTTGGAATTTCGCGCAAAGCTACTCGAGTGCTATCTGTGCTAGCCGTCCCTAATTTAGTAGTGTAAGACTAGAGGGAAGGCAGCTAGTCATCACCATCCACCGCCAACTCTTGGGCTACTCTTTTACCAACGAAAAGTGGGACTGACCGTTACATTATACACCCCCACGGCTGGGAGGGCGAGCATGTTTAGCGCGACGCGGGCGCGAACCCGCGACCCTCGGATTGCGAGTCGCGTGCCTTACGCACTTGTCCATGCCGGGCCAAAAATAAGCTAATTACTCTTCTATTTATGCGAAATGTATCAGACTTGCTCATTCTTAGTACGAGGAAACTGTTAGTTTTGTTTCTACATAAATACATAATATCACTTTTTCCAAGCAAATATATTCTATACGTGCTTATTATTTAAAAGTTAAAGCTACAGATAACGCTTTTTAAAGTAACATTCGATGGTTTAAGTCCGATTAGAGTCACTCGAAGCAAATGTCCTGTTAAAGTAACATTCAATGCTGTCAATACAATGAAAGTCGACAGAGTCAAATGTTCTATACAAGTAGCATTCTATTCTCGTTGATATCGAAAAATCGTATTCACGGTACTCGAATAAACCACCAACATTCCTCAAACCAGACGTTTTATGTTGTGCTCAAAACAAATGAATCCCGCACAGTCTGTTGTCAGGACGATTTTAAAGATTTTAAAGTGAACTTTTATTATTTTGTCGTTTTTTTTCGTTGCCTCTTGAAAAGTAATCCTGTTTCTATGAAATAAGTGCAAACATAACTCTGCATGTGTGGACGTTTATACAATCACATACTTAATATAAAAGTTTTTGTTCACCTCTCTGAGTCTTCACCTGAATTAATAATTACACAAAAATATAATGATGATGAATTAAGTCTTACGTTACTTAATTGAGAATTACGTAGATGTTAAGTTCGACTAAGACACTTAAACATTGCCAAGTTTATTTCCAAATGAGTTTATCACTTGAACAATAAACACATTAACCTATAATATTACTGAATTACAAAATAACATTAGAAATATGCGAATATCCCTTATTAAGTCTTACTTTTAGTTGGTTTAGTGAGTTATTAAAATACGCTTTGAAACAACTAATTTGATACCTGCTTTAGTGAAAAACAGAAATCTAATACCCCACGTTTCGTTATGAACGTTTCGTTTTTTGTCAATCATTATGAAAGAAAGCAACAACACAATTCATTCAGAAAGCGATTTCATTTGTTCCGTAAGTTTCACTTTAGGAACTACAGTTATCAGTAAGTAGATATATCCTGTTGCTATATATGGTTAGTGTGAACAAACAACATATTTATCAAAGCAAACAAACTAAACTAAAGCCATTTAAAACAAACCTAATGTGAATACTGTTTGATATTGTCCAATAAACGGCTGAGAAAAGATAATAATCCAGTAATGAAATTATAACGGCTGAAAAGTTTATGTGATTTGGATAGCGAAAATAACGTTATTACTAATAATGCTAATATTTTCATTCATTTGCTGCTTTTCAGGACACGTAAGAAAAATCAAACTACGTTATAAAATATATGCATTTATTTATCTGTTAGTGTGAAAATATTTACTTAAAATAAATTGTTTAGAGAGTAAACTATTCACCGAAAGAATGGTATTGTTTTGTCTGTATGATAAACGCTGAAAGTGGTTGATACATTCTCAACCTTTTATTTACATATATTTTACCAGATAAATAAAACCTTATCATCTGAAAAATACTGAGGTTTAAAGGCTTAATATTACTTGCATAAAAGAAATTTAGATTACACAACTATTTAAACAATGAAGTTTCTCTGTGTATTCGAAAGGCAAGAAATACAGCCAGATTTTCTTGGCGGAAATTTTAGAAACCTTCATAGTATAGTTATTGTGTAGAGTCTATACGTACACACACACACACACATATATATATACATGTTTTCTAATAAACAAAAAACAAGCCTAAGCAAAAATGAAAAAAACAAAAGCTGCACAAATTAAAAGGATCCCCAGGGCCCAGGATGCAGGATATAAACTGTACCCTAGGTTTTGGAGGTGACTGCGGAAGTAAGACACACGTTGAAATTAGGATGCACCGTCTGTGCCAGTCAATTTTTCCCCACCTCAATGTGGGCCCGACTTCCGCAATCACCTCCAAAATCTAGTTTACATTTTATATCCCAAATTATAGCCTGTGCCCTAGGGATCCTTTACTTTGTGCAGTTTTTTATTTTGTTTAGGCTTGTTTTGAAATGAAATATTATGAAACTGCTCTCTCCTATTATATAAAAATGAATTGCACCACAGTGTTTATAGATTACAATGCGATTGAAAGTCATTGAATCAATCAAACAGTTAGACTAGCATAATGCCTATGAAAGTACACATGATAATACATTTTTAACAGTAAAACAGTGAATTTGTTCATGACCTTTAGGGCGGAAACGCCCGAGACAAAAGAAACCAAACTTTTAGCGTGAAGGATATTGCAAGTAATATATTCAGACAATATTTCATATTTCAGGAGAGTTGTATTGTTAATAATAGAAACTGAAACTCTTCAAGATGATGTTACTTAATAATTGTGTGTGCTCTTTGTGAGATACACTACAATCCAGTAGAGATCTATCAGTTACTCAAAACTACTGTCTAACAGCTGAAACAGACATCAGAGTTTAATTTAAACAAGTGGATGACCAATTTTAAAGAATAGACCTCTTTAGTACAATTTCAAATTCAGTTAGAAATATAAGCTACACTTTGTTACATGGTATCATGGTCAACGTACGACACCTCCAGTGAAGGATGCTGAGCAGTTAGGGAGGGAGTCAACACAAACGTGGAATAATCACACTAGATGATGTTGGATAACTACACAGTTTTATCGCATCCTCACTGCTAAGTCTTATCTATCACATTAGTCCCTCGAGAATAAGATCCGTTGAGCAGGGATTCGTCTTTCCATAAGACAGAGCAGCGATCTTAAGTATACAACAATTGCACCGAAACGATACCTGAAAGAAATAGATGATGAGGAAACACTCGTAACCATAGACTGTAGTACAAGAGGTCCCGATATGAATGTTATTTCAGGTCATATCAGTTTATACTGGGTCTGAGAAGATCGAACTGTAATCAAACATCTCAACCGGGTCATGGGGAGTAACAAGAGGCATTTAGGACAACATTTTGTAATCATGCATTAATAAACTTATAGTAGCTTAAAAATCAAGGTGCATTACTTTGTTTAAATCAAATACGAACAAAATATACTGGAGCATTATAACCTATTCCCCTTTGTATCTTATGTAATAATGTATTGTGCTAATGATAATGTGACTGTTTAGTTGTGGTTATTCGTTGTGTATGAATTCTATATGTATATTAACTGCACGTTTCAATAATTATTTTTGATTCTGTATGTTTATAGCAGCCAAGCTTAAAGAAAAATGCGTGTACAAAAATTATTTTTCGAGGCGATCATTGTAGTAGGAAATGTGTACATTATTAACTACTTATACACATACCTAAAAGAGACGTAAAATACTAGTAGGCTGAACAACTAAGTGAAACTATTGGTATAAGCACCGTTTATTATTATTTAACTAAAAGAAAGCAAAACTGCCGCTGAGACTATCTGAACCTATAATGGAAGCCTGATTAAGACAGTACAAGTGTTCTTGTATAAGAAATATGTTTATTGTGCTTTTTACAAATGGTTCAGTGAAGAATTACCGAAGCAACATTTTAAAATATTTAACTGAAAGTACCACATTATTCTGTATTGTGGTTCTTAACTATACTATACTATACTCTACTCTACTCTACTCTACTCTACTATACTATACATACATACATATAAACATAATAAAAAATGAAATTATTACAAGTAGATATCATATACAAATATATATATATATATTAAAGGCTATAGAGCCAATACAATCAATGAAACTGACACTGAAGACCAAATGTAATATAACTTACAAGCATTTCTAAAAAATACAGTTTTTACAGCGCACTCATCATGTAGGTTTTGTAAGATACATAAATTACTGTGGAAATAATTGGATTACTTGGATCACATTCACTGATTTGAATACATAAGAAACTAATATAGTGTATATATTCTTTTTTATGAGATATTTGAGCTTTGTGATCCCAGCAAAAAATGTCAAAGCTGGCATTTAGGAAAACCATTTTCTTAGGTATACTGAAGAAACTGTTCAAATATTGGAGTGACTGTCATTCTCTTAAGTAGCGTATTAAAGTAACTCTGAGAAGATTCACTTTACGAGGTAATATATTGGAGCACCTATTATAATAATCAATTTCCTACGTAAAATATTTTAAAAAGTGTTAAAATCGTCGCATTTTTAGATAACATGCCAGAGGAGCTCTTAGAAGAGTCAATTTCTTAGGTAACGTATTAGAATAACCCTTACAAGTCCATTACCTACGTAACACATTAGAATAACTGTTATAATCAATTTCCTAGGTAAAAGTAATGCAATTGTAAGAAAAGTAACTTTTTTAGGTAACGTATTAGAGCAAGTGTTAGAAGAATCACTTTTTTTTAACATACAGAAGTAACTATTACGATAACCTAGTTCCTAGGAAATATATTAGAGAAACTATTAGAAGAATCTATTATGATAACCTATTTCCTAGGAAATATATTAGAGAAACTATTAGAAGAATCTGTTGTGATAACCTATTTCCTAGGAAATATATTAGAGAAACTATTTAAGAATCGCTTTCCTAAGTCAGATATCAATGTTTCGGTATTTACTACTCTTAGTCTGAACGATATCTTGGGTGACAACATACGGGCTAACCAGCTAGATCAGAGATTTATACTATTCGGACTTATTTATACGTGATTTAGAGACGGAACAGCCAGTAAGAAGCGCCCGTTATCTATCACACGAATGTTCTTAATGAATTAGCAGGATTTACTTTCACATTTATTAATTGTTTATATATTAAACGTGCGGTACATGTTTAGCAGTATATTGTAGCTCGAACCTTGGTCCTTTCGAATCCATAAGCCGGTTAATTAATAAACATGAGAAACCCAGTTTGTAACATATTGGAATAACTTATGATCATGGACAGGTACA